>NC_048568.1:34187500-34350000 GCF_013265735.2 Oncorhynchus mykiss
GTTTAGTGTTATGGAGCATGTTTTTATGACATTATTAAAATACTCCATTTTACACTCTGTTTGACTCTCCTGCGCCTGACTTCCCTGCCACCTATACACATATGCCTGACACAAGGTCATATCCCCGAGCTGACAAGGTACAAATCTGTTGTTCTGCCCCTGAACAGGCAGTTAACCCACTGTTCCTAGGCCGTCATTGAAAATAATAATTTGTTCTTAACTGACTTGCCTAGTTAAATAAAGGTAAAATAAAAAGGCAAAGAAAGGGTGGCTACTTTGAAGAATCTCAAATATAGAATATTTTTGAATGTGTTTAACTATTTTTGGTTACAACATGATTCCATATGTGTTATTTCATTGTTTTGATGTCTTCACCATTATTCTACAATGTAGAAAATAGTACAAATAAAGATAAACCATTGAGTAGGTGTGTCCAAACTTTTGACTGGTACTGTGTATTTTTATGACAGTGATTTTATCTTCATGGCGGTCTTGATCCATAATCATCGGTCACACAACTATACAGTAATTGTTCCAGCCCTACAGTATGTGGACGTTTCAAAGGCATGTAGTGCCCTCAATAATTATACAGTTACAGCCTTGTTAAATGGGTGACACATGCTTTGGGGCATTTTCTGTAGACGTGTGTGCTTTCCCTGCTTGGTTTGTATGAATGAAAGCATGATAATGGCTTGGAACAAGCTGTAAGTTCTTAGTAAACGTTTGGGAAAAATGGTGTTTGACAAAATACAATGCTATTTCCTTTCAGCATGCTTATAGAGAAGGGCACTCAACATGTACTGAACTGACACAAATGACTGATGATTGGTTGAAATAAATTGATAATAAGAAGATTTATTTATTTTTACCAATGACTTTTAAACAAAGTGTGTGTGTCCATGTATGCTGATGATTCAACCATATACTCATCAGCAACCACAGCTAATTAAGTCACTGAAACCCTTAACAAAGAGTTGGAGTCTGTTTTGGAAAGGGTGAACAGAAATACACTGGTCCTGATCATCTCTAAAACTAAGAACATTGTTTTTGGTACAAATCAATCCCTAAGTTCTAGACCTCAGCTGAATCTGGTAATGAATTGTGTGCCTGTTGAACAAGTTGAGGAGACTAAATTACTTTGCGTTACCTCTGATTGTAAACTGTAATGGTCAAGACATATAGAATTAATGGTTGTAAAGATGAGGAGAGGTCTGTCCGTAATAAAGAGATGCTCTGCTTTTTTGACACCACACTCCAACAAGCAAGTTCTTCAGGCTATAGTTTTGTCTTATCTTGATTATTGTCCAGTCATGTGGTCCAGTGCTGCAAGGAAATAACTAGTTAAGCTGCAGCTGGCCCAGAACAGAGCGGCACGTCTTGCTCTTCATTGTAATCAGAGGGCTGATATAAATGCTATGCATGCCAGTCTTTCTTGGCAAAGAGTTGAAGAGAGAAACAATGTGTTGAAAATCCTAAATTGTTCGCATAGTCAACTTACACACAGCTCTGATACACACAGCTCTGACACACACACACCCCACCAGATATGCCACCAGGGGTCTTTTCACAGTCGCCAAATTCTGAACAAATTCAAGAAAGCGTACAGTATTATATAGAGCCATTATTGCATGGAATTCCGTTCCATCTCATATTGCTCAAATAAACAGCAAACCAGGTTTCAAAATACAGATAATGCAACTCCTCACGGCACAGCGCCTCTACCCTATTTGACCTAGATAGTTTGTGTGTATGTATTGATATGAAAGCTAAGTGTGCCTTGAAAAAAATATATATGTAGTTTTGTCTTTGGGTTGTTCTTGTCTATTAATGTTCTGTATTATGTCATGTTTTATGTTTCATGCATTGTGTGGAAAAGTAGCTGCTGCTTTTGCAACAGCTAATGGGGATCCTAATACCATACCAAATACCAAACATTTGAATGAGTGTACACAGTAGCCTGTAGTTAATGGATGATATTTTCAGTGTGTTTAGGAGAAGAGAGGAGATTGTCAGAGTTGAAACCCATTGTCTCAATAATCCATTTGTACAAGAGACTGATTTTTTAATAAGAGTGAGTGCTGTTCACAGGTGAGTAATGTACAGCTGATGGAAGTGCTCAGTGTCATTACTATGTTTTCAGTTCAAAGTGGACATGTGAGCGCTCATTCTATGTTTCCGCTGAGCAAACAGGAGCTTTGGGCTATTGATTCTGCACTTGCGATTGAACACGTTACATCCTTTTTCTTCCTGCTGAATCCTCTGGCTATTCATGGGTTGCACATTTCGTCACAATATTGTTTTGAACATTCATTTTGGACTGATACCCGAATTCTACTCAATGCATTGTTAATGAGCGCTGATGAAGATTTAATCAGAAGTACATTACAGTGGCTTGGAAATACAATGATATTTCAAAGGGAGGTAAATAATTAGTAGGAAAAACTTTTGTCATCGTTTTAATGTCACCATGCTGACTTCATATGCAGTATAACTTTAGCTAGCTATCTAAGATTGAGGGGAGATCACTGGATTTTAGCTAGCTAACTTTAGCATTGTTTTACATTTTTTACAATCTTTGATAGCTAATGACAACATTGTCATCTGTCTAAAGAAAATTTGACAAGATGATGATGGCAAAGTTGTTTTCTACTAAATATTTGTCTACTTTAGAAATGTCATCCTCTTTCCAGGACACTATAGTGTAAATGAGACAAAAAGTTGCTAGCCTCCTTCCAGATTGACTGGATTTATCACAATTTTTGGGCACCGAGTAATGGAGGTGCAACCGGTGAATAGGACAGAAGATCATTTGAGGGCAATTTACATTACTAACATAAGTCTAGTGAGATCTATCACTCTTCAACATCAGATTTGCTCATTTTCTCTTTACAATAACCTTGGCTGTGGTGTGGCCTGCTTCATGTGTGAGTGTAGCTATTAGCATACCGTAAATACCATAGTATATAGACAAACAAAATAGGGATAGCAATTCAAACTATGCAGATGCTTCTCAGCTAAGACATATTATATTGCACACAATGTTGCACACTTGATTAATGCAATGATTCACAAATGTGTGGATATTTTAAAAGCCTTCCATTTTCAATTTGGTTAACAGAGCAAAAATGTTGTTTTTTGGTATTAATGTAAATAAGGTCATTATTGAAAGGGCATGTGATGTGGAAGAGCCCTTGTGCACTGTACCACTCAGACGGTGTAGATGTCTACCTCTGGAGGTAGTGTGGGAGACATCTCTTAAAGAGAGATTTGAATCTAGATCCGTCTCTTTACACAAGTATCTCTCTTGGACCTAGTTTGTATCATCAGAGTAGTGTATTGTAAAGAAGCCCCAGTGAACTGAGAGCAAAGTGCCATGACTAACAACAGGCTGAAGGCTTATTTGAGGAACTGCCCGCAGAAACGTAAAGAAACAGTGACTGCTTCTGACAGATGCATTGTAAAGAAGAATCCTAAAGTGCTCTCTAACAAATATGCTCCAGTCCAGGCTGTAGGGTTGACAGCCACTGACATACAGGAACTATCCTGACACTCATACCAGGATGTGGTTGGTTTTCTGTTGATGTTACATTTACATTTTAGTCATTTAGCAGACGCTCTTATCCAGAGCGACGTACAGTTGACTTACAGTCATCTTCAGATAGTTAGGTGAGACAGCCACATATCACAGTTGTAGCAAGTAATTTTTTCCTGAATACAGAAGTCATCAGAAAAGTCAGTGTTAGTAGGAAAAGACAAGTGCAAGGGGGAACAAGACTGAAGAGGTAAGATTTCAGACGTTTTCGGAAGATGGACAGGGACTCCGCTGTCCTAGCATCAGGGGGAAGCTGTTTCCACCATTCGGGTATAAGAACAGAGAAGAGCTTTGACTGCGCTGAGCAGGAGCTGACCTCCCATAAGGGTGGGAGGGCCAAGAGACCAGAGGTGGATGTTCACTCCTATGGGAGCTCTGTTGAAATGCATTGTTTTCTCTCCTGTTAAAAAATGGACAGAAGTATGGTGTTCTATGGATGTGCTAGCGTAATTTACTGTATACTACAGTAAGTGGTCATATTTAACACAAGCGATATTGTGAATGATGCATCTTACACTTCTTTTCACATTTATTATGTAAAGGATCAGCGGGTATCCTAACAAAATAAATACGAGCACCAGAGCAAGACAATAAATTGTGAGGCGGAGAAAGCACAATGAATAAAAAGACCAACTGTACACTTAGAGATTTACGTAGAATGTGATTGTGACAGTGATGAAGAGCGAGCGTCGAAAATCAACTGAATTGAGTTCATAAATCTAGGTCGCCTAGCCAGGGGAGTACCAAGGCTCCAGACCTAGCATCTTGTCGATGTCTCTTAATTATTGTCTCAGTTGTGAGTTAGCACTGTCTACACTGGGAAGCCAATATATATGCCAGAAAGCCATTTCAAAAAGGCGTTATGGCTGTGACAGACACCTCTATTACCCTGAACGTAGCACTTTAATGGTTAGTTGGAGCTGAACTTGCGTAATCCAATGTTAACGAATAAGCAAGTGTTGGCTCCATCTCTCATTCGGACAGAATGGTTTGTCTTCAAAGGCACACAGGCTTTGAGGGTAGGTCTCTGGGGCAGTCGGGTTGTTGTGTGCCTACGTGTCTGTGTGTGTGTGTGTGTGTGTGTGTGTGTGTGTGTGTGTGTGTGTGTGTGTGTGTGTGTGTGTGTCTGTGTGTGTGGGTGTGTGTGTGTGTGTGTGTGTGTGTGTGTGTGTATGACAGTGATGTTAAGAAGATGAAATAAGGAACAGTGATGGAAACAACACTTTTATGCCATTGCAGTTTTTCTTAGTTAACCTTGTAAGGAATTTATTGAATTTAAATTATTGACAGCATTAAATAGCAATCAAGCAGTCGTTAGTTAACAGGGTACTTAGCTTTTAAAAAAAATAATGTTTCAAAACCATTTACTTTGATCCTTTGTTCACATTCCCCAATTCTGTTTCAAGTGGTTTGAATCTTCTCTTCAATTGAATGGTTTGAATCTGCCCTTTACTGCTATAGCCCAGAGAAACGTGTTAAATGACTCATTCATGAATGGCAAAAAAGACAGTCAAAAACAAAATATTAAGAAACAAGATTTTAAGTGTTTGTCCTTTTTCTACGAGATACAAGAACATTTGTTTTTTACACATATATTTTTTTACACATATTTAAAAAACATTTTGGGTAGGCACAAAACCATTAGACACCATTATAATTTTTTACTAGTACCGGTTACATATAGAGGAGTCCCGTGACACTTGTGGGGGTCGTATAATGAAAGGGAGAACACCATCGGGTTCATGAGTCTCCCCTTTCATGATTTGTAGGTCGAACTGTTTGGATGCTAATACAGTGCCTTCGGAAAGTATTCAGACCCATTTACTTTTTCTATATTTTTTTTACGTTACAATGTATTAAATAAAACATTTTCCTCAGCAATCTACACACAACACCCTATTATGACAAATTGAAAAAAATATTTTTAGAATTTTTCAAAAATGTATTTTTGTTTTGAGACAAGAAATTGAGCTCAGGTGCATCCAGTTTCAATTGATCATCCTTGAGATGTTTCTACAACTTGATTGGAGTCCACCTGTGTTATATTAAATTGATTGGACATGATTTGGAAAGGCACAAACCTGGCTATATAAGGTCCCACAGTTGACAGTGCATGTCAGACAAAAACCAAGCCATGAGGTTGAAGGAATTGTCCGTAGAGCGCCGAGACAGGATTGTATTGAAGCACAGATCTGGGGAACGGTACCAAAACATTTCTACAGCATTGCAGGTCCCCAAGAACACAGTGGGCTCCATCATTCTAAAATGGAAGAAGTTTGGAACCACCAAGACTCTTCCTAGAGCTGGCCACTCGGCCAAACTGACCAATCAGGTGAGAAGGGCTATTGTCAGGGAGGTGACCAAGAATCTGATGGTCACTGACACTTCTCTAGAGTTCCTCTGTGGAGATAGCAGAACCTTCCAGAAGGACAACCCTCTCTGCAGCACTCCACCAATCAGGCCTTTACGGTAGAGTGGCCAGATGGCCACTCCTCAGTAAAAGGCACATGATAGCCCGCTTGGAGTTTGCCAAAAAGCACCTAAAGGACACTCAGACCATGAGAAACAAGATTCTCTGGTCTGATGAAACCAAGATGGAACTCTTTGGCCTGAATGCCAAGCTTCACGTCTGGAGGAAACCTGGCACCATGCCTACGGTGAAGCAAGGTGGTGGTAGCATCATCCTGTGGGGATGTTTTTCAGCAGCAGGGACTGGGAAACTAGTCAGGATTAAGGGAAAGATGAACGAAGAAAAGTACAGAGAAATCCTTGATGAAAACTCTGCTCCAGAGCACTCAGTGACTTCAGACTGGGGTGAAGGTTCACCTTCCAACAGGACAACGAGCCTAAGCACACAGCAAAGACAATGCAATAGTGGCTTCGGGACAAGTCTCTGAATGTCCTTGAGGGGCCCAGCCAGACCCGGACTTGAACCCAATCTAACATCTCTGGAGATACCTGAAAATAGCTGTGCAGCAATGCTCCCCTTTCAACATGACAGAGCTTGACAGGATCTGCAGAGAAGAATGGAAGAAATTCCCCAAATACAGGTGTGCCAAGCTTGTAGCGTCATACCCAAGAATACTCAATGCTGTAATCGCTACCAAAGGTGCTTCAACAAAGTACTGAGTAAAGGGTCTGAATATTTATGTAAATGTGTTATTACATTTTTTTTTATAAATTAGCAAAAATGTCTAGAAACCTGTTTTTCTAAATCATTATGGGTAATTGTGTATAGATTGATGAGGACCTTTTTTGTATTTAATCCATTTTAGAATAAGGCTATAACGGAACAAAATGTGGAAAAGTCAAGGGGTCTGAATACTTTCCGAAGGCACTTTCCGTTTTAATGACAAGACCGATTTTCGTGATGTCTCATGGTCTGACAAACACCTCTCTAGCTCTGCCACCTTTCACCACAGATGTAGAATTGAATGGGTAAGCCTAATAACCAACATATCGGTAACGCATTGCCTTTTTCCGGGTAGCCTGATTATTTTACACCTTCTCAACCAGAAAACCAGTTTTCAACCATGACATTACATCCTTAAGATGTAATACTCCATAGCTTTCCCACTGGGCATGAGATGAAATACATTTGACATGTGGGTGAGCTGTCTCTTTAATTCCTCTCTATTGATTCTCATTGAGGTGTGAATAGCTGGAGCAGTCAGGTGGAAAACAGACACATGAAAAACAGACACATCTACAGAAAAGTCATTACAGCCCTTTCTTTGATCAGGGCCCTTATCCACAAAGCAACTCACAATAGGGCTGATCTAGGATACGTTTGGCCTTTCTGATTATAATTAATACGATTATTTGAACAGGTGGAGTCTCCGGTTATCATGGAGACGACCTGATTCACTGAATGTCCTCTTAAAGAGATCACATTTCTTTTGGGATATTGCAAAATATGACTTTTACATTCATGACAGGAGAAACAAATTGATTCAGAAGATAATTTTAGTTACTCATCTTGTTTCTATTACTTTCTAGCATGTCAAGCTAACTAGGTAGCTAGCTTTGTAGCCATGGATAAATCAAATCAAATCAATTTTTACTTGTCACATTCGCCGAAAACAACAGGTAGACCTTACGATGAAATGCTTACTTACAAGCCCTTAAGAAGCCTTTTTGACCTAGATTTGGCACTCCGGTACTGCTTGCCGTGCGGTAGCAAAGAGAACTAGGGTGGCTGGAGTCTTTGACAATTCTTAGGTCCTTCCTCTGACACCGCCTGGTGTACCAGGCAGTAAAACAACCAGTGCTCTCGATGGTGCAGCTATAGAACGTTTATGAGGATCTGAGGACCCTTGACAAATTTTTACAGTCTCCTGAGGGGGAATAGGCTTTGTTGTGCCCTCTTCACAACTATCTTGGTGTGTTTGTACCATGATAGTTTGATGGTGATGTGGACACCAAGGAACTTGAAGCTCTCAACCTGCTCCACTACAGCCCCGTCGATGAGAATGGTGCCATGCTCGGTCCTCCTTTTCCTGTAGTTCACAATCTTCTCTTTTGTCTTGATCACGTTGAAGGAGAGGTTGTTGTTCTTCCACCACATGGCCAGATCTCTGACGTCCTCCCTATAGGCTGTCTCATCGTTGTTCGTGATCAGGCCATCCACTGTTGTGTCGTCTGCTAAATTAGTGATGGTGTTGGAGTCGTGCCTTGGCCATGCAGTCATGAGTGAACAGATTCCATGGTTTAACCAAGTACCTAGCTAGCTGGTGGATGTTTTCCTTTTGAAACCAGGACAGAGGAAAGCAACATTCACCTCCATAATTTCTGTTTACAGTATACTGAATGAAGCACTTAAAGAACCTCATGGGCACCCTTAACTTGTTAACTTAATTTAAGGGGGAAATTCACCTTAAAAGTGGTTTGTGTAAAGAAACTTTAAGGGAAAAGAAGGGGAAAATGTACTTCAGATGTTTTATGAAACTGGACCCTGATCCTTGATCAGCACTGCTACCCTGAAACTCTTTGTGGAAACGGGCCCAGGTCTCTAGGGACTTCAATCTGTCACTCTGGCTGTACTATTAATGTACCCCTACTGTACAATACACAAACTCCCTTTCTTATGAATTTGCTATAAATGAGCAAACAGTCAATCCCTAAAGAAATCACAGAAAACAAGGCACTCATGAAGGATCTGGTACTCCATGCCCTCTTTCTCATTTAGCATTTTCTTTCAGACAATGTTCACAAAATACATATTTTCCTCTACTGAAAATTACCTTAACATGTGACAGACTAATCACCACAGAAGAGGTTCACAGAAACAGGCCTTGTCAATCACATTATTTACCAGACTCTCTTATCCAGAGAAACAGCATCTATTTCCAATCGTCTCCCCTGTGGGAATCAAACCCACAGCCCTGGCGTTGCACGTGCCAAGCTCTACCAACTGAGCCACATGGGACCGCATCTATCTCCATCAACCTCTAATAAGAGGGGACCTCAGTGACAGATTTGTCATTTTCTGGTATGGGTGTTGTATAGGCTACACACTGTGTGAAGGAGAACACTTTTCTTATCCCCCTATCGTATTTTGGTGGTTTGGCTACCTGAGTATAGCTGTGTATTATTTTCTAAGAATAGTAGATTCTGTCATGCCATCCCCTCCCTACTGTCGATAGTATTGATACTGTGAGTATGTTCTGAATGTGTAGGTGTAGGAATCTATAGGTTCCATACTATCACTGGAGAAAGCATAACATTGACATTCCAGTAGCTTATTGTAGATAGCTTTCAATGAAAAGGTTTTAATGTATTACAAATAATCTTAATATACAGTATATGCTCCATTGGCCTATTTGAAATAGCTTCACCTTTCTAGATAAGGGTTCTGAATTCGCAATGAATCAGAGCCATAGCATCAAGGTTTTCAGACTATTTACTTTCTCAAGTCCAAGATAACGTTGGAAAGGAGACAAATGAACTGAATAGCTAATGAATATCGAAAGGGAGAAGAAGATTAGGCCTCTGGATTATATTGATAGGGAAACAGTGTTTCCAGTTATACATGAAATGAGTGTAATTCTAAGTCTAAAGCACTGTGCAAAACTCCGATATTTGTCCCTCTGAGTTGAATACACTTTGTTTTCTCTTTCAGTCGGTCATGGCGGGGGCCTTCATGGACTCACCCAATGATGACGACAGCACGGACCACTCACTTTTCAACTCCTCGGCCAGCGTCCACGCCGCCTCTATGGCGGCCCATGACCAGCCGGAGCGGGAGCCCATGTCCCGCGACGCCATCTGGCTTTGGATTGCAATCACCGCCACCATAGGGAACATTGTGGTCGTGGGAGTGGTGTACGCTTTCACTTTCTGAGTGGTGGAAGCCATGATGGAGACATGCCAGCAGGAGGAAGCTTCTGGACAAGACATTTGGACATGAGATAGGAACACCACAGCAGCCAACGGCCACTCTCAAGGCTACACTGTTACAGAACAGTGAATGATTCTTGCATTGGCATCTTGTCCAAGCATTTGAAAGACAAGGCATTGTTCACAATTACAGAAATTAATATGTGTAATAAGTTGGTCATGTTACTGCAGCCAAAGGTCAACATATGGAATATTGTATACATTAGTGCTGTTATAGTGAACAGTGATGTACTCTGAATACCCTCAGATGTCATTGGTCAATTCTGAAATCATTGGACGTAAAATATTCAGATAATAAAACCTTAGTAATGTGCTGTTTGGAGCGTTTAGAGATCATTGTATGGAAAGTAACACTGGTAAGTTTCAGCATGTCTTTAACATCACAGTCGTTACTGTATTCTACATCTATCTGCCCGAAATATGAAGTTTATGACAAACATACTAGACACAGAATGTCTAAGGATCTTTACTGTCTGCATGACAATATAGTTCACCTGACAGTATCAGTTTTGGATTAAGTTAATCTAGTTCTCCGCTTTTCTCTTATTTTTTGCCTCAGTGAGCCTTGAGTGCTGAATAGACAATCTTTTCCCAGCATATTTATATCTAAGATGGTATGGGTAACCTAAATCTATTTCTCTTAAACACCCCTATCAGACCTCAAACCCATATGAGCGGGAACTACAATTTATAGGAATGGATGTTCACCTTGAACACTTTTCACAGATGTTTACTTGTGGAAACAACATTTCTCACACTTAGAAGTCACTTGGATTCAAGTCTAGTGTACATACATCTTGATGTGACTGCTGTAACCATTTCAATGTCGGTCTTGATGTATATTTTGATCGAGTATTATCTTTCTTCCTCTTTATAGTCTCAAAACACATTGTAACCAAAACTGCCTTCCAAGCCAAATAGTTTTAATGAGCCCTGGATGTGACAATAGCCAGTTGCCATAGCGATGCATCTCTGTCGCTATGTGCCTCAAGGATACCATGTCTCTCGATCCCAGTGCAGCACACCTGTTTATCTCTCTCTAAACTCCCTAGCACATCTACCCAACAGACTCTCTCACACACACACACACACACACACACACACACACACACACAGGCTCTTTACATGTGGACATCGATCACATCATACATTAGCTGATAATGTTATAGACTAAGAGTCAACTTAGATAACATAGGTTGAATGATACTCAACTATTTGAGCTCTAAAGCTCATATATGTATTCTACTGCTGGTTGCCCTTAGATACCATAAGCATTTCATATTGTCTCCAACCCTGTTCCAGGAGAGCTACCCTCCTGTAGGTGTTCTCTCCAATCCTGTTCCTGGAGAGCTACCCTCCTTTAGGTGTTCTCTCCAACCCTGTTACTGGAGAGCTACCCTCCTGTAGGTGTTCTCTCCAACCCTGCTCCGTGAGAGCTACCCTTCTGTAGGTGTTCTCTCCAACCCTGTTCCTGGAGAGCTACCCTTCTGTAGGTGTTCTCTCCAACCCTGTTCCTGGAGAGCTACCCTCCTCTAGGTGTTCTCTCCAACCCTGTTCCTGGAGAGCTACCCTCATCTAGGTGTTCTCTCCAACCCTGTTCCTGGAGAGCCACCCTCCTGTACACCTACAGGAGGGTAGCTCTCCAGGAACAGGATTGGAGAGAACACCTACAGGAGGGTAGCTCTCCAGGAACAGGATTGGAGAGCTCTGCTCTGCACATATTGTGTTTACCCCGGAGAGCCAGAATAGTTGTCTACTGCTTTTACTGTGCGCCCCTGGTGCACACTGGTGTCAGCGGTGGGATTCAGAGACAGAGGGCATCCACACCTCCAAACCCCAAGGTCACTCTCTAAATTGCAGCAGCCAGAAACTAAGCTCCCCTTTAAGTGTAGCGTTGAGACTGGGAGGCTAAATCTCTGATGTGTCTCTGCCTCACCGTAGAGCAGACCCCAGGTCAAACAAACAACATTAATGCAGTCACAGCTTGTGAATAGTCAATGTCTGCTTTTCAAATGGCACCATATTCCCCAAGTAACACACTGTGGGCCCTGGTCAAAAGTAGTGCACTATGTAGGGAATAGGGCGCCATTTAGGATGCTGACAGTGGTTTGACTGTGACGGCAGGGACGGTCACCGCGTGATGTAGTCCTGGGATAGGGGGTACAATGTCCTTTTGATTATAATGGATGAGACCTTCTATGCATATGGTTTGGTGTGATAAGTTGGTCCATTATTAATCAATCATTAACGGAGAGATGGATGACTTGTTGAAGCGGTCTTAGTGATATCCTGATTAAGAAATCTCTATTTTTCTGGAGAAGTACGATTTTTTTTTATGAGATTAAGCTCAATTAAAATATATATATATATTTAATTTGGGCATAAATGGATTTGATCTGAAATCAGATATTAACCCCATTCTAGATTATCCATATAAAATCGTCCAAACAGCAAACTATTTCAAGACAATAACTCAGAAGACATACATGGATGTTTGAGTACGCTCTGCATACTCTGAGCAGTTGATTATGACGTTGTTCCAATTCATTAACTAAGTATTCAAGGTCTTACTGAAAATACCATTTGTAAAGATAGATGGTGTGATAATCCACATTGTTCTTCACTTGCACTGTAACTATGGTATTTTGTATCAGTTATTAAGTATGTACTATTAAAATGTAGTTTGGTAAATGTCATCAATAAATGTAATGTGGCTGGGTGTGATCATTCACAGAAACACAGAATCATACTTGAGGAAAATGGTATTTTATCTATTGTTATTAAAGTTGTCTTAAAATAAGTCAAGTATACTGTATGTTACAGGAGTAATTTAGCATGTTCTCATGTTCTTCTGTCATTGTCAATATTATCCTCATGCAATTATTATTATGTTCAGAGATAATAATCTGAATGGCATTTACCAATGGAGATGATTGATGAGTGTTTCAATATCCAAGCAGTTTCCCAACTTCAGTCGATCACAGAAATGCTGCATTATGTTTCATAAGAAGCTCTACTGGTTAGTATTTTAAACTCTGATGTTACAGATTACTTTTCGATTATAGACTGGTTACTTTTATCATGCCATTGGCCTACAGAATGCCCGTGGCCTACAGAATGCCGGTGGCCTACAGAATGCCCGTGGCCTACAGAATGCCGGTGGCCTACAGAATACCGGTGACCTACAGAATGCCGGTGGCCTACAGAATACCGGTGGCCTACAGAATGCCGGTTGCCTACAGAATGCCGGTTCCCTACAGAATGCCGGTGGCCTACAGAATGCCGGTGGCCTACATAATGCCGGTGGCCTACATAATGCCAGTTGCCTACAGAATGCCGGTTGCCTACATAATGCCGGTGGCCTACAGAATGCCAGTTGCATACAGAATGCCGGTTTCCTACAGAATGCCGGTTTCCTACAGAATGCCAGTTGCCTACAGAATGCCGGTTCCCTACAGAATGCCGGTGGCCTACAGAATGCCGGTGGCCTACATAATGCCGGTGGCCTACATAATGCCAGTTGCCTACAGAATGCCGGTTGCCTACATAATGCCGGTGGCCTACAGAATGCCAGTTGCATACAGAATGCCGGTTTCCTACAGAATGCCGGTTTCCTACAGAATGCCAGTTGCATACAGAATGCCGGTGGCCTACAGAATGCCGGTGGCCTACATAATGCCAGTTGCCTACAGAATGCCGGTTGCCTACATAATGCCGGTGGCCTACAGAATGCCGGTTGCCTACATAATGCCGGTGGCCTACATAATGCCAGTTGCCTACAGAATGCCGGTTTCCTACAGAATGCCGGTGGCCTACATAATGCCAGTTGCCTACAGAATGCCGGTGGCCTACATAATGCCAGTTGCCTACATAATGCCAGTTGCCTACAGAATGCCGGTGGCCTACATAATGCCAGTTGCATACAGAATGCCGGTTTCCTACAGAATGCCAGTTGCCTACAGAATGCCGGTTGCCTACAGAATGCCGGTTTCCTACAGAATGCCGGTGGCCTACAGAATGCCGGTGGCCTACAGAATGCCGGTGGCCTACAGAATGCCGGTTCCCTACAGAATACCGGTTGCCTACAGAATGCCGGTTGCCTACAGAATGCCGGTGGCCTACATAATGCCAGTTGCATACAGAATGCCGGTTTCCTACAGAATGCCAGTTGCCTACAGAATGCCGGTGGCCTACAGAATGCCGGTGGCCTACATAATGCCAGTTGCCTACAGAATGCCGGTGACCTACAGAATGCCTGTGGCCTACAGAATGCCGGTGGCCTACAGAATGCCGGTGACCTACAGAATGCCGGTGGCCTACATTATGCCGGTTGCCGACAGAATGCCAGTGGCCTACAGATTGCTGGTGGCCTACATTATGCCGGTTGCCGACAGAATGCCAGTTGCCTACAGAATGCCGGTGGCCTACAGAATGCCGGTGACCTACAGAATGCCGGTTGCCTACAGAATGCCGGTGACCTACAGAATGCCTGTGGCCTACAGAATGCCGGTGACCTACAGAATTCCGGTGGCCTACAGAATGCCGGTGGCCTACAGAATGCCGGTGACCTACAGAATGCCGGTGGCCTACAGAATGCCGGTTGCCTACAGAATGCCGGTGACCTACAGAATGCCTGTGGCCTACAGAATGCCGGTTGGCTACAGAACGCCGTTTGCCTACAGAATGCCGGTGGCCTACAGAAATTGCTCCTCAGTTATGGAGAAAAGCTCAGAGTAATATGGTGACATTGATTTAAAACGCTGCATTCAACCCAAGAAGTCAGATAATCATATAGTGATAATGATGCAGACAACTTGCCACCTCACTACACTTTCACATTATTAGCCAATCATGACACAAAGAGCCAGAAACCCAATATGTCACAAAATCTCTAAATGAGCCCAGGTTCGATCCATTGCTAAACAAAAAATTTGATCAGAATGAAAAAGTACTACCTAGTAACTTTTCATTTCAGTGGGATAAGGTACAGCTCTTTTCCCAGTCTTTGAGAGCAGGAGAAACAGGGGCCGCTGTGTGTAACCACTCATTATGCTGAGATACACTCTCAGTCAATCTGGACGTCTCAACAATACGGACCGCAGGCTTGAGCTGACACGCCGTCTCTGCTCCGCTCCACTCCTCTGGGACAGCTGCTGCCTCCTGAGAATTCACATCACACAGTGCCCTGCTGTGCCGCACTTAGCACAGCCCTCACGTCCAACACCGACCCACTGCACACACCACTCTTCACTGGGGCTGCAAAGCAAGCCGTGACCAGCCAACCCTCTCCTGATCCCAGTGCTGAAAACAGGGTGCACAAAGGGCAGTCAGTAAAAGCACAGCAGAGTGTCGATTTGAATGTCTTCATTGATGCTTGCAATAGTGACACACTATATTTCTTCCGCCATGCAGGTGTCAAGGTAGCTAGAATGTTTAAGTTTTGCTAAAATGGATTGTATTTATCTGTTTGTGTGAACGACAAATCCATGCCTGGCTTTAGTCAGTGAGTCATTTCCCGGAGCTTTTCCACTATTTTGTATTGTCCTCTTAGTCATAACATTTCTGAAACACCTCAGTGGTCATGTTCACACTCAACGCAACATGCCAGAATCCATTACTAGATACACGTCGCTTTCCTGTCTTTATTGGATCAATGAAAGTGCATTCACATTTCATTAAGTCATTTATTGGGCAACACCTCCACTTACAAAAAATACATATTCCTGTATGTACAGCAGAAAGCAATCCAGACTTCCTATGTCAGTAATGTTACACTGGATGGGATTTTTGATTTGCCATTGCTTTACTATGGTAGAAATTCCATGTCCAATCATGTAACTCAACTCACCCCTAGACTATAAAATGATGACTGTATATTGAACGTGCATTCTGCCAAAGGAAAACAAATCCAAACGTAAAACCCCAAATGACTGTTTTTTAACAAATAATCCCTGCCCTTTTTGTCATAGAGCGCAAATTTGACTTGGAGGTAAACCTGCTTGATGGATGTCAGGAAGATCCCCTTATAAGCATGATAGATGCTGTTTTCCCCTTCTAATTAAGATTAAACGAGGCTTAAAGCAGATTGGCCATTGAACTGGAAGTCAACAGAAGGTTGACCAATTGAAACACAACACCAAAGCACTGCATTTTGATAATTTACATGAGAGTGTCATGCCCGAATTTTCACCTTTGCTCATTCATGAAATTTCAAGTTTATTCCATAATAGCAACGCTTTCTCAGAGGAATCTGATAGAGCCATATGGTTTCCATAGTGTTACCAATATCATATCCATACATAACATCATTCGATTCACCTTGATGGATTTTTCCATAGCCTAAAATGTTTAATAAATAGATTCCAAAACAATGTTCAAGAGATAATATTACAGTTTCCAACAAATACAGCATGCTTTGAAGCAGCTCAAGTGCCATGATGAATTCAGAAAGAAGAGGAACGATTAGCCCCATAAAGAAAAAGAGTGAAAATTATATTGGACGGGTTTGTTGTCTTGTGACAATAGAAGCTAAATTAGCACTTGTCTATCACTGTGACAATAGTATAAAAAAATGTATAAACAAAGCCTTCTCATTCAGAACATAATCATTCAGGTGAAGGAGAGGTTCCCTGTAGCAGCTGCTTGGCTTTGGCTCTTCCTCTGATTAACCTATCAATCCCCTGTTAAACCTACTGACGAGATTGATGGCCCAGATCTCTCTGTTTATTATTTGTTCTTGACACGGTAGATGAGGCTTGGCTGTGTCCTCCATGACGGCTCTTTGGCAGATTGATTGAGACCAGTGGAACCTGTTTGACATCAGAGTCGGGTAAACACATTTTCCACCCTTGTGAGCCTGATGTGGATGAGAATGAGAGACAACATCAAACTGAATGGTTTCAAAATTTCAGGTTTGAACAGGTTTGTCTCTGATAAATCAGTTAATATGGATTGGATGCCAGCAAAACTATTCATCACTTCTGGACTTTACTGTCTTTGGTCCAGTTTCTCGGATATGCTACAGTAGCTACTTATCACACCAGAAGGTGGCAGTGCTTTGTCATTCAGAATAAGACAAAAAATGTAATGATTTCATTTTCAAATAAAATATTTAATTCCACAAATAAATTGTGCCATGAGGATATCAGTTTTTATCCTCCTATACTTCATTGGGAAAATGGTACACATTTTGTGCAATAAAAATGTTATAAGATTATCTCAAGCTGCAGGCTGTAGAAAGACCTGACAGCTTTGGTGAATTATCCTAATGTGTTATGTTCTTCTTCACTCCATGTAAGGCAGTGTCTCATGTGAATACTCCTACACATTTTTATCAAAATGGATTCATCAATAACATCAATGGAACTTGTATATGCTGAACACATCCAAATACTGTAGTCTGGCATCATGCACCCCCAAAATCTGAGTGGGCACAAAGTATGTGAGGACGGCTGGGGGGTGATCCAGAAGGGATCTAGGCCCCGTCAACATAAGTTGGCGAATTTAGCATTTTTCAAACACCTCTAACAGATGTTTCTTGAAACCTAGAGCCATAATCATTATGCTTAAACCTACGTAAGAAAAAACAGTTAAAACAAAAAAACGGAATATCTAAATCAAATCAAATTGTATTGGTCACATACAAATGTTTAGCAGACGTTATTGTGGGTGTAATGAAATGCTTGTGTTTCTAGCTCCAACAGTGCAGCAATATCTAACAATTCACAACAACACACACAATACAAACAACCTCAAATTAGAAGAATTTAATTATGGAATATACACTACAGGTCAAAAGTTTTAAAACACCTACTCATTCAAGGATTATTCTTTATTTTTACTATTGTCTACATTGTAGAACAATAGTGAAGACATCAAAACTGAATGGAATCATGTATTAACCAAAAAAGTGTTAAACAAATGAAAATATATTTTAATATTTGAGATTCTTCAAATAACTACCCTTTGCCTTGAAGACAGCTCTGCACACTTTTGGCATTCCCTCAACCAGCTTCACCCGGAATGCTTCTCCAAAAGTCTTGAAGGAGTTCCCACATATGCTGAGCACTTGTTGGCTGCTTTGCCTTCACTCTGCGGTCCGACTCATCCCAAACCATCTCAATTTGGTTGAGTTCGTGGGATTGTGGAGATCAGGTCATCTGATGCAGCATTCCATCACTCTCCTTCTTGGTCAAATTGCCCTTACTCAGCCTGGAGGTGTTTTGGGTAATTGTCCTGTTGAAAAATAAATGGTAGTCCCACTAAGCCCAAACCAGATGGCATGGCGTATCACTGCAGAATGCTGTGGTTGCCATGCTGGTTAAGCGTTCCTTAAATTCTACATTAATCTCAGACAGTGTCACCAGCAAAGAACCCCCACACATCACACCTCCACCTCCATGCTTTACGGTGGGAAATACACATGCAGAGATCAATCCGTTCACCCACACTACATCTCACAAAGATATGGCGGCAGGGACCTAAATCTCAATTTTGGACTCCAGACCAAAGGACAAATTTCCACCAGTCTAATGTCCATTGCTCGTGTTTCTTGGCCCAAGCAAGTCTCTTATTATTTATTATTGGTGTACTTTAGAAGTGATTTCTTTGCAGCAATTCGACCATGAAGGCCTGATTACCACAGTCTCCTCTGAACAGTTGATGTTGAGATGTGTCTGTTACTTGAACTCTGTGAAGCATTTATTTGGGCTGCAATTTCTGAGGCTGGTAAATCTAATGAACATATCCTCTGCAGCAGAGGTATCTTCCATTCCTGTGGCGGTCCTCATTTAGAGCCAGTTTCATCATTGCACTTCATTGTTTTTGCGACTGCATTTGAAGAAACGTTCAAAATTCTTGAAATGTTCCGTATTGACTGACCTTCATGTCTTAAAGTAATGATGGACCGCCGTTTCTCTTTGCTTATTTGAGCTGTTCTTGCCATAATATGGCAAATAGTTTTACCAAATAATTCTATCTTCTGTATACCCCACTACCTTGTCACAACACAACTGATTGGCTCAAACACATGAACCTTTCTGGCGCAGGAGTTCTGCTAGCAACCCACCTTGACAACATCCGGTGAAATTGCAGAGGACAGCGCCCCACATACAAAAGCATGAAAAACATTTTTCAACCAGGCAGGTGTGCCACGAAAGTCAGAAATAGTGATAAAATAAATGCCTTACCTGAAGATCTTCTTCTGTTGGCACTCCAAAAGGTCCCAGCTACATCACAAATGGTCATTTTGTTCGATAAAGTCCTTCTTTATATCCCCAAAAACTCAGTTTAGCTGGCACGCTTCATTCAATAATCCACCGGTTTCCCTCCTTCAAAACGCATACAAAATTAATCCCAAACATTACCAATAAACTTCTCCAAACAAGTCAAACAATATTTATAATCAAATCGCAGGTACCCTAATACATAAATAAACAATCAAATTTAAGATGGAGAAACATTATTGTCTTTACCATAGATAAACAACAAAGAAGGCGCTCTCATCCACGCGCATGAAAACACTACAGCCAAAATGGGAGCCACGTAGAAAAACTACAAATTCTAGCTCATTTTTCTAAAAACAAGCCTGAAACTCTTGACTGTTGGCATCTAGTGGAAGACTGTTGGCATCTAGTGGAAGCCCTAGGATTTGCAATCTGGGAGGTTTTCGCCTCATAATAAACATGACAGCCATTGGAAACATGGTTGTCCTCGGGTTTCGCCTGCCATATCAGTTCTGTTATGAAAATTTAGAGTGTTTTCTATCCAAATCCAATTATATGCATATCCTAGCTTCTGGGCCTGACTAACAGGCAGTTTACTTTGGGAACGCTTTTCATCCAGGCGTCAAAATTCTGCCCTCTAGCCCAAAGAGGAAAGAAATTCCACAAATTTACTTTTAAGGTGGCACACCTGTTAATTGAAATGCATTCCAGGTGACTACCTCATGAAGCTGATTGAGAGAATGCCAAGACTGTGCAAAGCTGTCATCAAAGCAGAGGGTGGCTATTTGAAGAATCTCACATTTTAAATATATTGTAACTTGTTTAACACTTTTTTGGTTACTACTTGAGTCCATATGTGTTATTTCATAGTTTTGATGTCTAGTATTCTACAATGTAGAAAATAGTAAAATAAAGAAGAACCCTTGAATGAGTAGGTGTTCTAAAACTTTTGACCACAAAATATAGTTTTGGCAAGTCGGTTAGGATATCTACTTTGTGCATGACACAAGTAATTTTTCCAACAATTGTTAACAGACAGATTATTTCACTTATAATTCACTGTATGACAATTCCAGTGGGCCAGAAGTTTACATACATTAAGTTGACTGTGCCTTTAAACAGTTTGGAAAATTCCAGAAAATGATGTCATGGCTTTGGAAGCTTCTGATGGACTAATTTACATCATTTGAGTCAATTGGAGGTGTACCTGTGGATGTATTTCAATGCCTACCTTCAAACTCAGTGCCTCTTTGCTTGACATTATGGGAAAATCAAAAGAAATCAGCCAAGACCTCAGAAACATAATTGTAGACCTCCACAAGTCCAGTTCATCCTTGGGAGCAATTTCCAAACGCCTGAAGGTACCACGTTCATCTGTACAAACAATAGTATGCAAGTATAAACACCATGGGACCACACAGCCATCATACCACTCAAGAAGTAGACTTGTTCTGTCTCCTAGAGATGAACGTACTTTGGTACGAAAAGTGCAAATCAATCCCAGAACAACATCAAATGACCTTGTGAAGATGCTGAAGGAAACAGGTACACAAGTATCTATATCCACAGTAAAAAGAGTCCTATATCGACATAACCTGAAAGGCCGCTCAGCAAGGAACTGCTACAAAACCGCCATATAAAAAACAGACTACGGTATGCAACTGGACATGGGGACAAAGATTCTACTTTTTGGAGAAATGTCCGTTGGATCTGATAAAACAAAAATAGAACTGTTTGGTCATAATGACCATCGTTGTGTTCGGAGGAAAAAGGGGGAGGCTTGCAAGCCGAAGAACACCATCCCAACCGTGAAGAACGGGGGTGGCAGCATCATGTTGTGGGGGTGCTTTGTTGCAGGAGAGACTAGTCCACTTCACAAAATAAATGGCATCATGAGGAGGATAATTATGTGGACATATTGAAGCAACATCTCAAGACATCAGTTAAAGCTTGGTCACAAATGGGGTCTTCCAAATGGACAATGACCCCAAGCATACTTCCAAAGTTGTGGCAAAATGGCTTAAGGACAACAAAGTCAACGTATTGGAGAGAACATTTGTGGGCAGAACTGAAAAAGTGTGTGCGAGCAAGGAGGCCTGCAAACCTGACTCAGTTACACCAGCTCTGTCAGGAGGAATGGGTCAAAATTCACCCAACTTATTGTGGGAAGCTTGTGGAAGGCTACCCAAAATGTTTGACCCAAGTTCAACAATTTTAAAGGCAATGCTACCAAATACTAATTGAGTGTATGTAAACTTCTGACCCACTGGGAATGTGATGAAAGAAATAAATAGTGAAATAAATAATTCTCTCTACATTTTACGTTATTAAAATAAAGTGGTGATCCTAACTGACCTAAGACAGGAACCTTTTACTAGTTTTAAATGTAGTTTAAATGTATTTGGCTAAGGTGTATGTAAACTTCTTATTTCAACTGTACATATGAGTAAAGTAAAAATATGTAAACATTATTAGAGTGACTACTGTTCCATTATTCAAGTGGCCAGTGATTTCAAGTCTATGTATATTGGGCCAGCAGCCTCTAAGGTGCAGGGTTATGTAACTGGTTGGAAGCCACCTAGTGATGGCTATTTAACAGTCTGATGGCCTTGAGATAGAAGCTGTTTTTCAGTCACTCGGTCCCTGCTTTGATGCACCTGTACTGATCTCACCTTCTGGGTGGTAAGCGGGGTGAACAGACAGTGGCTCGGGTGGTTGTTGTCCTTGATGATCATTTTGGCCTTCCTGTGACTTCAGATGTTATTGGTGTCCTGGAGGGCAGGTAGTTTGCCCCCGGATATCTAAGCATACCTCTTGAGCTGTCTGTATCCTCCTGACTTGTGGTTATTTTTTTTAAGAAACTTAATATGCTTTTCCACAACTCTGCTAAAATCTGGGAAAAGATTGAAAGTAATTTGTGTGTCTTATTCAGTACATTTGTATGTGTCGAACTGCTTAGCTTTTTCTTGGCCAGGTCGCAGATGTAAATGAGAACTTGTTCTCAACTACCCTGCCTGGTTTAATAAAGGTGAAATAAATCAAATAAAAATGTAGTTATTGCTTGCTTTTCAAAAGTGTACCAACCTTGCCAGCAGGTATGCCAACTAAGATACAATAGTTAGACAAGCTAGCTAATACAACTTGATTGATAGCCTGAAATGGCTTTTTGGTACATACTGTAATCATGAGGTTGGGAGATTGGGAACCTACAGTATCTGGGCTACCCAAAGCCAATTTCATAAAATTGCTAGGTGGCTAGTGTCACGAACCGGATCGAAGCCCATAACCAAAAAGGGGGACAACGTGGAGATGAAGAATAACAAAATATATTTAATAACTAAGGTAACCTATATACAGTTAGCAGTGGTGTGTGTAGTCAGTAGTGTAAGTGAGTGGTTCCATGTATAGATGTGATAACGAGGAGTGTTGAAAGATGCCAAAGCAAGCAAACAAACAAAAGCAGCCACAAAACATGCCACAACTAAAATCAAACAGTGTGTCTGCATGGAGAGAGTCTCCTCAATGAATGGGGAAGAGGTGTAGTTATCCTGGGACACACCTGGGCCCAGGTGTGTCTCAATTCGGGCGGCAGGTGGCCTAGTGGTTAGAATGTTGGACTAGTAACCGAAAGGTTGCAAGATCAAGTCCCTGAGCTGACAAGGTAAAAATCTGTTGTTCTACCCTGAACAAGGCAGTTACCCACTGTTCCACTGTTCCTCAGTCTTCATTGAAAATAAGAATTTGTTCTTAACTGACTTGCCTAGTAAAAAATAACAATTTCACTGACAACCCTTCTGGCTCTGCCTAACAACATCCTGATAAGAAAAACAAGTGCAAAGAGAAAGAATTTGGAAAGTCATCACACTAGTAGTATTAGAAAATATATTTTAAAAATGACAAATCTGAGGGGGAATCTACCCCTGTGCCCCATATGGACATGATGCCTCTGAGTGCTTATGAAGTGTCTTGTATCTTCAGCTTTGTTAGCAAACTTCAAGCCAAGTGACACAACATAGCACTTGACTGCTCCAGGCTCCAGGCTCCAGGCTGCTGTGTTTATCCTCTTCTAAAGCACTTGTCACCATAGGCCTTGTCAGTTTGATGCTAATCTCGATTACGCAGAAGTAAAATTCTCTTGCGAAAGTTTGTAATATCCTGTTTGACTTCTGGGGGAAATGGCGTTAACAACTGTGATTACCTTTGTGCAAATGAAGGAAGCGAAGTCTCCTCCCTCTCAAACGGAAAGTCTCAGCCAAACCCTTTACTTCTGATAGTTTCACTCCTGTTTATCGAGACCAAAAAATACATGGTTGTTTTCATACATTTTTACAAGATGGACAATTCTGTGGAAAACATTCATCATCTGCACACGGGGTTGAAAATCAACAGTTTAAGCACCGCCTTCGCCCAATCCTGATTCGTCCAATTAATCGGCGATGAAAAACTAGGAACTACTGCTGCTCGCAATCACATACTGTAATTGTACATGAGCCTTGACAGATTTTTGCCGTTTCATCTGTCCACAAGAATCTGTCCACGATAGATTAGTTTGATGCTCACCCAACCTGACGTTAGTGAATCACTTTCTCTGAAACAGAAAGGGGGAATCATCCGTGTGATTCTAGTTCCTGTAGCCCTGTTCCCATGGTGACTTGGGACAGGAAATCTATTACCACCTCTCCTTGACTTGATCTTCTGGATCCCAAGGGTGCTGGAACCTTTCACAGACTTTCCCAGGTATATGTTGTCCACCTCCTGTCACCTCACAGTTAGCTGTTTGAGCTGTATTGTAAACTCCTATGTATAGCTAACTATAGAGCACAAACAGCTCTGGGGCTAGACTACTTGTGGACTAGAGGCTCTTGATATTGAATTTCTGCCTCTCCACCAACACCTCATGTATAGCCAACTCAACAATATATGCTTTCATCCACCTCAACCTCCAGGTCACTAGGCAACACACTGAGACTGTGTAGCTGCTACAACAACAGAACTAAACCACCTCTTGTTACTGGAAATAAACACAGACATCAACAGAACTCTAAGAATAAAGCTGAACAAGATAACAGGGAGGCGGGTCATACAGTTATTTATGTTAATGGAGAGATTAATTGTCGGTGGTTGTCTGTGTTCCGTGTGGGCTAGATTAAAAGGACATGCATCGTCTCCTCTGAAACATCCCAGCCTTGGTCTTGACAGGAGGAAGGACTCTTATGATCAGGGAGAATGTGTCTGTGTAAACAGCCGCCTGAGGCCTGTGACGCAACAGCCCCAGACACAGGAGGAGGAGGAGGTAGGAAATGAAATAGTGAACTGGCTCTGCAGACTCTCGCTCTGCTTCTGTTTTAGCAGTTGGCTCAGAGTTGAAATCGCAGGCTGTTAACAAAACAATCTGTCATAATATCTGTCGCAGGAAAAAAACAACAACAGCAAGTGAAAGGCCAAATAGAGACGTTAAGAGGCCATTCTCTGCCAGGCACTGATGATAGCATATCGTACACTGGCAGACTTTTGGTACCGGCTGCTCCTCAAAATGCTAAACAAAGAGCCAGTAACAGTATTGAACACTAATAATTGAAGGAAACAATTACTTCCACATTGTGATTGTTGACCAGACTTGATGAAACTGTCACAATCTGTCAGATCTATTTAATGAAAAGTCTTCTGCATCATTCTTTCTAACCAATTATCTTCTGGGTGATGTAATGGCATTCCTGCGTGGTCAACATACCTGCATGTTACGCTTCCCTCTGGAGGAGGAGGAGGAGAGAAAGGTGGAGGACAAAAGGATGAGAGGAAGGAGGAAGAGGAGAGGAAAGAGGAGGAGGAGGATGAGACCAAGGAGGAAAAGAGAAAGGAGGAGGAGAGAAAAGAGGAGAGGAAGAGAGGCCTGGATGAGTCAGTAGAGGCTCATTGAGCCCCAGTTATTGGTTGACTCTGGGGGTTTCAGAGAAACATCCCACTGGTAGTGCAGTCACATCCCACTGGGACAACTGGTTGAATCAACATTGTTTCCATGTCATTTCAACCAAAAACTTCAATGTGATAAATTTGAATCAACATAAAAAACAATGTCATCATCGTGAGGGAATTTCTTTCTTCTTTTGTTACCCAACATTTAAACTTAATCTAGTGACGGGGAAGACATTTTTGGTTGATTTCACGTTGAATTCACGTTAGTTGACAACTCAACCAAATGAAACTCAAAACTACACTGTAAAACCGGAGAAGTTCTGGCTACTCAAACATTTTGAGGAAAACGATTACTTTAAAAATAGTATGTTAAGAAATGTAAATAGCTGAAGTGAGCAGTACTACTGTACCTTCATATGAGTAATACATATTCATTTTTTTTTCATTAAGTAAGGTATACTTAAATGTAACGCCCCAACTAAGCCATTCCTCCAATAGTTTCCCAGTATGCCTTGCCTTTTCAATTGAATTGTAGAGTTACCACCCATGACTGTATTCGTTAGTGACAGAGACATGCTTGCTGAATTAATTCATTGTCAATCCTGTAGCCTTCACCAAGTGTATAAGTGTATAATGTATAATATCATAATATCAGGGACCTGAAACTCCTAGTTTACAGGCCACATCAGGCCTACAAGTAGGGTTGTGAAATTCCACAAACTTTCCCCCCCAAAATTCCAGTAATCTTCCTACCAGGATTTTCTAAAAAATTAGGGAAATTTACCAGAATTTGCAACCCTAACTGTAAATCCCATTATGCTGGCTTGCAAAGTGATGTGTATTTTCTATTGGAATCTAGCCAGCGTTAGACTATCCAACTGTTGAAATTTGTATTCATCCACAACCTGCATTCATTATGACTGCCAGGGTTAAGAACAGTGAGAAGTAACTACCTCAGCCAGTTAAACTGGAACAACCATTTCTAGGCTCTATCACATCCGGCCGGGATTGGAAGTCCCATAGGGTGGCGCACAATTGGCCCAGCGTCATCTGGGTTTGGCCGGGGTAGGCTGTCATTGTAAATAATAATTTGTTCTTATTTGACTTGCCTGGTTAAATAAAGGTTAAATGAAGAAAAAAAAGAATCACTAACAGGTGCAAAAACACAATGATTGGATGAGTATAGAAAACATTAATCTTTGTGTACCATAACAGTTAATCAATCAATGACTCAATATACATTCAAAAACACAGACATGAAAAAAAAATATTAAAAAAAAATATCACTGCAGTAGAGCATGCTGGGGAAAAAAGTAAATTTTGGTATCATATTTTAAAATACATTTAGTTGGTGTGACTTCTCATTAGTTCTGAGTCAGTACCACAAATATTTTAAGTAATAATGACTTTGAGACTTTGAGTACAACTTGCCTTGGGGTTTATAGTGAAGAGATTGAACTGACATCTGTGTCCAGTGGTATTCCTCTCATGATTAGAGCCATTAGGCAGAGACACACGGCACTGGAGTTATGGTCAGCGTATACTACTCCCACTCCCTAAAGTCTTCACCATTAGCCAAAAGGAAAGCAAAAGAGCAAGCACAATTTATCTTTCCATTTGTAGGCAGTTGGGAAATTATATTAAGCAGTTTTTGATGAAATATATGGAAAAATGTAGTCACAATGTTTATCCATCTCTCTGTGACTGCCGACTACAAATATAATGTAAAGCATCACAAAAGATGCTTCACAAAACTGAGATGACTGCATTAAAAGATAAGTAGCATACCTACAGCATTGGCTATAAGAATATAAACAGAGTGTACAAAACATTAGGAACACCTGCTCTTTCCATGACATAGACTGACAAGGTGAAACCAGATAAAAGTTATGGTCCCTTATTGATGTCACCTGTTAAATTCACTTCAATCAGTGTAGATGAAGGGGAGGATACAAGTTAAAGAATGATTTTGAAGCCTTGAGACATGGATTGTGAATGTGAGACATTTAGAGAGCGATTGGGCAAGACACTCCCTTCCCCCCCTGGGTCAGATCCAAGGGACACCATATGGCCATGGCTCGCCTGCCTGGCAAAAGGGGATCTTATTTCTGTGTTAAATAACCTTTGAAACATGTTTTATGAATGCTAATGATTTGACCTTTGAGCTGGAGAATGAGAGTCAATGGAGAGGAATGCCTAAACACGAGGACTGCTCTGCTCATCAGGGCACCAAAGGTAGCTGCAGTATAGATCCTCTGGGACTGGAAGAGTTGTCTAACACTACTTTCACAACAGGAAATTACTATGGGGTTAGAGTCTAACTACCCAGCTAGCACTTGGACGTTTTGAGAACCATACTATTCTTAGTGCTTGGTGACAGCGTGCTTGTCCTATGGTTATGGTGCAGGATATCCAGCTAACACATAACGTTCTGAGAACCATGTTTCTTAGGTAGGAGTTTCAGTACTTCAGTTTAACGTTTTCAACAGGTTTCCTCATGGTTCCATTTAAAGTCCTCAGAACATTAAGAACACTTTCCATAAAAAAAACATAATTAAATATTAGTAACATTCTAAGAATGTTGTTTAAAAACATATACATTCTGTTCTGAGCGTCAACAAAACTCTCTCTATCCTCTATCTTTTTAAGTGTGTTGGCCGTGCCCACTAATTGGCCACACCTGATCTTTATGAGTGCTTTTTTCCTTTGAAATGGGGTCCATTTGAATAGACTAAAATGAAAAGCTTTGTATGAGTAAAAAAACATGGCATGCTAGCTCCATCCTGGTGGTGCAGTGGACTCATTCCATGGATAGAGAACAGAAGATCATTGGTTTGAATCTCACTGATGCTGAGCACCAATAAAAAAATAAATGTGTTTGCATGATTAATGACTAATCAGATGAATTTCCATGTGTCCTATCTGTGCTTGGACTTCAAGCCAGTTAACCCAAACTAAGCTAGAGGTGTAATTCTTATTGAAACATGTTTTCAGAACGTTATTTAATTACCTTTAAATAACCTATATTTTCCATCCTCAGAAGAATGTTAATAAAACCTCCCAGGAAAACCTTCAGGGAACCATATTAAAACGTTATCAGAACCTCCCTACAATCTAAAAATGTACATTCCCAGAACAGGTGAAATGTTCACTTCCATTCTCAGAACATTTAAAAACGTATGGCTTCATTCCCAGAACCAATGGGAAACTAAAAACATACAATCCCATAATTTCCAAGGAACCAAATGTGCTAGCTGGGTTTACAGACACAACCCTGATATATATATATATATATATATATATATATATATATATATATATATATATATATATATATATATACAGTATATCACAAAAGTGAGTACACCCCTCACATTTTTGTAAATATTTGAGTAAATCTTTTCATGTGACAACACTGAAGAAATGACACTTTGCTACAATATAAAGTAGTGAGCTTGTAAAACAGTGTACATTTGCTGTCTCCTCAAAGTAACTCAACACACAGCCATCAATGTCTAAACCGCTGGCAACAAAATTGAGTAAATGTCCAAATTGAGCTCAAAGTGTCAATATTTTGTCATATTTTCCAGCACTGCCTTAACCCTCTTGGGCATGGAGTTTACCAGAGCTTCACAGGTTGCCACTGGAGTCCTCTTCCACTCCTCCATGACGACATCACAGAGCTGGTGGATGTTAGAGACCTTGCACTCCTCCACCTTCCGTTTGAGGATGCCCCACAGATGCTCAATAGGGTTTAGGTCTGGAGACATATTTGGCCAGTCCATCACCTTTACCATCCTCAGTTTTCTCCTATCACAGCCAAAAACTATGTAACTGTTTTAAATCAACATTGGCCGGTGACTTTTCAATTTGAATTAATTTGTAAACATTTCTAAAAACAAAATTCCAGTGAGACATTATGGGGTATTGTGTGTAGATCAGTGACATAATTTCAATTTATTTCATTTTTTAATTCAGGCTGTAACACAACAATGTTGGGTTGCTACCATGCAGTGTTGTCATGTGTTGCTGCCATGCTATGTTGTTGTCTTAGGTCTCTCTTTATGTAGTGGTGTGTTGTCTCTCTTGTGATATGTGTTTTGTTCTATATTTTTATTTAATTTATTTTTATTTTTAATACTAGCCCCCGTACCCACAGGAGGGCTTTTGCCTTTTAGTCAGCCATCATTCTAAATAAGAAATAGTTCTTAACTGACTTGCCTAGTTAAATAAAGGTTAAATAAAATACATTTTAAAAAGTGATTGTTCTTGTAGATCAATCTGCCATTAGCATCCGTCACCATACCTGCCTAATCAATCTGCAATAGCCCATGGAACTGTAGCCTACTCCATCTCTCTTCATGTTCTTACCAACACACCACCATGGTAGCCCATACCAACACCAGCAAACCAAACCAATCTATACAGTCCTTTCAGCCTACCAGTTTTTACATTCTGAATAGGATGATACCGGATTATAATATGAAAGGGTCACACCCACCACCACTGACCTTCAATCATTTTTCGGGCTGATTGATTTAGCTATTTCAGCTTCCGACAATGTGTCCAATCGATAGCTCTCACACACAAAAATGAAGTACAGGTAAGTAACATTTCATTAAGCCTGTTTTTGTGCAAGCGAGATTTTCTTTGAGCTGCCTGAGCAGGCTGGAGAGTTAAAGGATAGGAATTCCAAAACAAGAGGACTGCTCTGCTGCTCATGATCCTCTGGGACAAGTAGAGATGTGTAACACTACCGTCACCGCAGGAAATGACTGTGGAGTTAGTCTAACTAGACCATTACTGCACATTCATTTGAAAGGAATATGAACTCATCATGTTGATCACCTCTTCACTGTTCAGTCATTTGGCAAGGTACACCAGAAAACACTTGTGCGTTCTAACTCATTTTCACGCTGAACAGTTAGTAATTCTGGGGGAAATTATGTAAATGAGAAGCATACGAAGGTCCAAGTTACATTCCCCAGTGTCATGACTGTCCACCAGAATCCAAATAGGTCAGATCAGGTTTGCAATTAATACATTCTATCAGACCCCCTCTCACTGTAGAGGGGGAAGGAAAAAACATGCGCTCTCAAGATTCACCAAAGGAATGTCTTTGTTTCAACAGACTTTTTCCAGCTGAAACTCTAACACATTCATAAGCAAATACTGGAACAATATTTCTAACATTGAACATGGGGAATGGTCAGAGGTGATCTATAGAACACTAATGTAATTTTGATATTATTTTGTGATGTCATTAAAAATGTTATAAAGGAAATACTGTAACTTGGAAAGTTTACCCAATACATGCATGAAGTTTCCATACTCTTTGTTGTGCATGTAATATGAAAAATAATTAAAGTGTTTTTGTTAATTAAGAGAGTGATGTGATTTGAGGAGCTATACGAGATAATTGTTTTACCTAACTTTGCACACTTTGTTACCGCCCGGAGTGAGGTCAGGGAACGTGCCAGCCTGCCAGAACCGCCCCTTTCGAGCGAACTGCATAAATTATGGGTTAAGAAAAAAACACATTAGACCAGAAAGACGTGAAGCTGCACGTTTAAAGTGGTTTGAATTTCAACACGAGGTGGAGACGATAAACTCACCTCCCGGACAATCACTGGTACCGCTGATTAGCTGACCTAAGTAAAGTATCTTCGAAAGTGACTTTAAGTAGAACCATCCTGTTACTCTGCTTAAACCATCGATACGGCTGGCTAGCCTATCTTCAAAAAAGCATCTTTAAGAGGGAATGAAAGGAAAGTCAACTCTGTAGTTCTGTTCAGGACTACATGACAAGTCACCAGATAACGGACAACTACAAAGAAGGACAACAATAGAAGACTTGTTGGAATCATTTCAGACAATCAGAGCCTTGCAAGTGTGCGGTGAAAAGGCCCAGCCCCCTATCCAAGGCTGCCCTGTTCACCGAGAGACCCCCAGCGAACCCAGGCATTTCACGTGAATACATTCATGATTTCTTACTCAAAGCGGGTGACGGTTCGTGAGCAAAGATTATGGTTACTGTAGGTGAGAGCAGTTTCTGAATGTACCAATGTTAATTGTCTCTGTCCCTCTCCCTCTTCATCTCTTATTTAACAAGCATCAATGTCATTGTCATTCCACTAGGGACCTGTTTTCAGCATATCACGTCTCCAGTCAATAACCGGTGCAGAGTGTGTATGTTTAACCTGTGTTCCCATTTAATTGGTAAATAAATTATTAAAACAATTTGTGTAGTACTGAATCATAAATAAGGCTCCGGTTTTTGCAGATGCAAGGAGGTTACAACTGTTCAGAATGATGATATGATATGAGGTTACGATTAATAAGTTGACTGTTTATAGATGTGATAGGTAAAGACCATTTAGAGTTTAATTCGGGTGATGGTAACTCTTTAAAGAAGCACTCTAGTGGTGCTGAGTCCAACCGCTGTGTCTTTGTGAGACATAGTAGGTGAACAGATGATATCCACATGTGTGGTTCCTACCATGAAGCATGGAGGAGGATGTGTGATGGTGTGGGGGTGCTTTGCTGGTGACACTGTCTGTGATTTATTTAGAATTCAAGGCACACTTAACCAGCATAGATACCACAGCATTCTGCAGCAATATGCCATCCCATCTGGTTTGCGCTTGGTGGGGCTATCATTTGTTTTTCAACAGGACAATTACCCAACACACCTCCAGGCTGTGTACGGGCTATCAGGCCAAGAAGGAGAGAGATGGAGTGCTGCATCAGATGACCTGGCTTCCACAATCACCAAACCTCAACCGAATTGAGATGGTTTGGGATGAGTTGGACCACAGAGTGAAGGGAAAGCAACCAACAAGTGCTCAGCATATGTGGGAACTACTTCAAGACTGTTGGAAAAGCATTCCAGGTGAAGCTGGTTGAGAGAATGCCAAGCATGTGCAAAGCTGTCATCACGGCAAAGAGTGGATACTTTTAATTACTTAAAAATCAAACAATGTGATTTTCTGGATTTTTGTTTTAGATTCCGTCTCTCACAGTTGAAGTGTACCTATGATAAAAAAATTACAGACCTCTACATGCTTTGTAAGTGGGAAAACCTGCAAAATCGGCAGTGTATCAAATACTTGTTCTCCCCACTGGAGGAGCCTTTTTTCCCTGTTGTATTTGTGGGAAGTTGACTTTGTTAGAGGCATCAAGCTTCACGGTTGTTTTGTATTGTTTATTGTTTTCGTTGGCGTCATTCTAATAAAAGGAATATGTACGCTGACCACGCTGTGCTTTGGTCCACTTATTCCTTCCATGAAGACGGCCGTGACACATGTCAAGTTCAGTTTTTATAAAGGCCAACATGTGCGTGAAATGGCGCATGTTTTGGGGTCTATTTAGTGCATACACAAAGTTAATAAATGAGGCCCCAGAGGACTGTCTCCTCCATACCCCCAACACACACCCTTTGTCTAACACAGTGCTATACTCGGTTAACAGTTGACTGATCTACAAATTGTGATGCAGCTTGCCTCCCTGGATGCTCGTGCCTGACCTGATGAGAGAGAGAGAGACATAGAGAGAGGCAGTGGTGAGAGAGATCGGTAGGCCAGCCTGTCACAGCAACAGCGCCCGGCAGTTCTTGGCACAACTGTGGTCCCCAGGCAACTGCAAAACATGTACACACAACACATTGCATGTCTCCCTCAGATTAACACATGCTGATCCACATGATGGATGGTGAAGACTAATCTGTTGTTAGTGTGTTCTCTTCACCAGGGGAGCGGGGAATCGACCCAGCACGCTTTGTCCCTGACGACCCCCTGGAGAACCAACTGTGGCCAATGCCTGCTGCTCTCCTATGCAGCCTCTGGACGATACCAGATTATGATGTGAATGAGGCGCACTCACCACCACCACTGGCCTTTCATTCATTTCTTGGCTCATTGATTTAGCTATATAGCCATTTCAACTTACAACCATGCAGCTAATCTATAGTTCACATGTAAAAAAAATTATGTTCAGATAAACAAAAGAGGGTTAAGCCTGTTTTTGTGCCAGAAATATGTCTCTGTTGTGGGTAATGACCTGAATAAGGATGAGAGGAGAGACTCCAAAGGATAAGACTACACAGCAAATTTGAAAGTGATGATTTAACACCAGGTGTGTTAATGTTAACACTCATCCAGTATTTATATAGGTTCACTCTCATCAGTGTTAATGTAACACTTTTTGTAGTGTTAATAATAGTGTGTTGAGATATAACACTTCAGATGTTGTTCAAATGACCCATGGGATTGTTTTTTCAACACCCTCAGTATTAAGCAGCGACACCTTTCAGTATTGAGGATCAACTCTAGAGAATGCACCCTGTAGGTGAATTGACACCAGGAAGTATATCAGTATATCACAGGCACCTCAGAAGGAAATCAGTGCATCAGAGGCATATCAGAATGAAAATACGTTCCAAAAGTGGAGAATGAAAAAAGATTTCTACTGTAAAGAATGTTGGAAATGGTAGGAGGGACTTAAAGAACAATCATGTTAAATTCGTTACTCATTTGTGATGTAACTAAGGACAGTAGAACAACATAACTGTGTATATTTCCCAGTTATCAGATTTAGATCTAAATGTTGTGGACCTTATATGATTAAGTACAAAACTATTTGTGTGCCAGTTCTCTTCCCTCCTGCTGGTAGTGGGGGATGAAGCAACAGCATGGAGGACATATCATTGTCCCAGTCTGAGGGCAAGCAGTAACAGCATGGAGGACATATCATTGTCCCAGTCTGAGGGAAAACAGTAACAGCATGGAGGACATATCATTGTCCCAGTCTGAGGGCAAGCAGTAACAGCATGGAGGACATATCATTGTCCCAGTCTGAGGATAAGCAGTAACAGCATGGAGGACATATCAGTGTCCCAGTCTGAGGGCAAGCAGTAACAGCATGGAGGACATATCATTGTCCCAGTCTGAGGGCAAGCAGTAACAGCATGGAGGGCATATCATTGTCCCAGTCTGAGGGCAAGCAGTAACATCATGGAGGACATATCATTGTCCCAGTCTGAGGGCAAGCAGTAACAGCAGGGAGGACATATCATTGTCCCAGTCTGAGGGCAAGCAGTAACAGCAGGGATGACATATCATTATCCCAGTCTGTGGGCAGGAAAAGGCAAACATCACATAAAACAATATACAGTGGCAAGAAAAAGTATGTGAACCCTTTGGAATTACCTGGATTTCTTCACACATTTTACATCAAATTTGATCTGATCTTCATCTAAGTCACAACAATAGACAAACACAGTGTGCTTAAACTAATAATACACAAATTATTTAATTTTTCTTGTCTATATTGAATACATCATTTAAAAATGTACAGTGTAGTTTGGAAAAAGTATGTGAACCCCTAGGCTAATGACTTTTCCAAAAGCTAATTGGAGTCAGGAGTCAATTAACCTGGAGTCGAATCAATAAGACGAGATTGGAGATGTTGGTTAGAGCTGCCCTGCCCCTCAAAAACACTCACAAAATTTGAGTTTGCTATTCACAAGATGCATTGCCTTATGTGGGGCGGCAGGTAGCCTAGTGGTTAGTATTGAGCCAGTAACTGAAAGTTTGCTGGATCGAATCCCTGAGCTGACAAGGAAAAAATATGTAATTCTGCCCATGAACAAGGCAGTTAACCCACTGTTCCCCGGTAGACCGTCATTGTAAATAAGAATTTGTTCTTAACTGACTTGACTAGTTAAATAAAGGTTACATGTAAACCATTTCTTGAAAAAAAGAGATCTCAGAAGACCTAAGATGAAGAATTGTTTCCTTGCATAAAGCTGGAAAGGGTTACACAAGTATCTCTAAAAGTCAGTCCACGATAAGACAAATTGTCTAGAAATAGAGAAATTTCAGCACTGTTGCTACTCTCCCTATGAGTGGCCGTCCTGCAAAGATGACTGAATGCTCAATGAGGTTAAGATGAATCCTAGAGTGTCAGCTAAAGACTTACAGAAATCTCTGGAAGATGCTAACATCCCTGATTTTATTTTTATTTATTTATTTATTTCACCTTTATTTAACCAGGTAGGCAAGTTGAGAACAAGTTCTCATTTACAATTGCGAACTGGCCAAGATAAAGCAAAGCAGTTCGACACATACAACGACACAGAGTTACACATGGAGTAAAACAAACATACAGTCAATAATACAGTAGAAACAAGTCTACATACGATGTGAGCAAATGAGGTGAGATAAGGGAGGTAAAGGCAAAAAAAGGACATGGTGGCAAAGTAAATCCAATATAGCAAGTAAAACACTGGAATGGTAGATTTGCAGTGGAAGAATGTGCAAAGTAGGAATAAAAATAATGGGGTGCAAAGGAGCAAAATAAAGAAATAAAATAAAATAAATACAGTTGTTTGGGCTAAATTATAGGTGGGCTATGTACAGGTGCAGTAATCTGTGAGCTTTCAAACAACCCAACTTTAGTTTCATCTGTCCACATAATATTTTGCCAGTAGTGCTGTGGAACATCCAGGTGCACTTTTGCAAACTTCAGACGTGCAGCATTGTTTTTTTTGACAGCAGTGGCTTCTTCCATGGTGTCCTCCCATGAACACCATTCTTTTTTAGTGTTTTACGTATGGTAGACTCATCATTTTATTTTGCTCCTTTGCACCCCAGTATTTCTACCTGCACATTCATCTTCTGCCGATCTACCATTCCAGTGTTTAATTGCTATATGGCCTATTTATTTCCTTAACTTACCTCATTTGCACTCACTGTATATAGACTTTTTGTTTTATTTTGTTCTACTGTATTATTGACTGTATGTTTTGTTTATTCCATGTGTAACTCTGGGTTGTTGTATGTGTCGAATTGCTACGCTTTATCTTGGCCAGGTCGCAGTTGCAAATGAGAACTTGTTCTCAACTAGCCTACCTGGATAAATAAAGGTGAAATAATAAATAAAAAGGTAGATGTACAAGGTAGATGTCAATTATTCGTGGCTAGCTAGCTAGCTAACAGCAGTTACTAGCCTGGAAACTATTTGGAATTTTTGTCTGCGTTGTCGTGACCGCTCTTTCCTGTGGATTTCTGAACATAATGCGACAAACAAACGGACAAACAAACTGAGGTATTTTGGATCTAAAAATAATCTTTATGGAACAGAAGGAACATTTGTTGTTTAACTGGGAGTCTCGTGAGTGAAAACATCCGAAGATCATCAAATGTAAACGATTCATTTGATTGCTTTTCTGATTTTCGTGACCGAGCTACCTGATGCTAAGTGTACTTAATGTTTTATCGTGCGATCGATAAACTTACACAAACGCTTGTATTGCTTTCGCTGTAAAGCATCATTTCAAAATCTGACACGACAGGTGGATTAACAAACGGCTAAGCTGTGATTTCCTATGTTGCACTTGTGATTTCATGAATATAAATATTTATATTAATATTTATTGTATGTAGTGCTATGCTATTCAGCGGTTGTTGATGACATTTATCCCGATATCGGGATTGCAGCCATAACAAATTAAGGAGAGCTATATATATATAATTCCATGTGTATAACTTGTTATATCAACTACATTTATGATGAGTATTTCTGTTGAATCGATGTGGCCATGCAAAATCACTGGATGTTTTTGGAACACGCCAATGTAAACTCAGATTTTTTTTATATAAATATGAAGTTTATCAAACAAAACATACATGTATTGTGTAACATGAAGTCCTATGAGTGTCATATGATGAAGATCAAAGGTTAGTGATTAATTTTATCTCTATTTGTGCTTTTTGTGACTCCTCTCTTTGGCTGGAAAAATGGCAGAGTTTTTCTTTGGCTTGGTGGTGACCTAACATAATTGTTTGTTGTGCTTTCGCTGTAAAGCCTATTTGAAATCAGACACTGTGGTGGGATTAACAACAAGATTACCTTTAAAACGGTATAAAAAACATGTATGTTTGAGGAATTATGAGATTTCTGTTGTTTTGAATTTGAATTTGGATCCCTGCACTTTCACTGGCTGTTGTCATATCATCCTGTTAACGGGATTGCAGCCATAAGAAGTTTTAACACTGGGCAATTTGCTGTGTACTGGAAATGTAATATAGAGAAAAGAGGGTAATTCTCATATGTATTTCACTCTACTTTATGTATTGCAGAACAATGATCTAGAAGCTAAAAAGCTAAGCTGTCACAGAAATTATGGAAAGTAATCTCCCTGTAGTGACCCTTCACCAAGATCTAAGTAAACATGCAGGCCAAGGTCATAACATAAACACCTTAAGGACGATGACGGGCTTTATAATGATGTTCCCCAAATCTAATAGCATTTCTGTACGAACATGATAAACAAATTACATCAAGGGTTTGCTGGCTGTACTTTACAAGATTACGGTGAAAAAGCCCAGAGTCTCAGGGGATTCAAAGGTCAGTCTTCCCACTGGTCCATAAAGATTTGGATGACTGGTTGCTTTAGTGCAATTACAGTCCTATAGCCTAGCCATGGCTGTTTCCTCTGGAAACTGTTTAATTTCTGATGTTGGGAAGAGAGTCTGAATTTTCAACTGAATTTCCAATGAACATGACAGAAAGTGTCATACTTTACACAGTGTGTTTCAACTGTATATTTCATGTTCAGTTTACCCTGTAACATGTATATGGCATGAGTGGTGAAAAGAGACCTGAGACAAGCTCCACAGCCAATTGAAATACTGTATCCTGGGATTTAATCAACTAATACGGGAGAATGTTAAACTCTGAATAAATGTATTCTAAACATGTTATCCTCTCTAATGGACTTGCCCGCACTTGTATGGCTCTAGCGCACTGCAGTTTACTTGCAAAACATTACTACTGTAAATGTGTCTCTTATTAAATATCTCCAAGGGGAAGTAAGTGGGTTGTGGTTTAAATTACAAATATACTGAACAAAAATACAAAACGCAACATTGTAAAGTGTTGGTCCCATGTTTCATTAGCTGAAATAAAAGATCCCAGAAATGTTCCACACGCACAAATTCTATTAAATCTTTGCCAAGATAATTTATCCACCTGACAGTTGTGGCATATCAAGAAGCTGATTAAACAGCATGATCATTACACAGGTGCACCTTGTGCTGCGAACAAGAAAATAACATTTTATCCATGGCCATTTGAATGCGCAGAGATATCGTGATGAGATCCTGAGGCCCATTGTCGTGCTATTCATCCACCGCCATCACCTCATGTTTCATCATGATAATGCAAAGACCCATGTCACAAGGATCTGTCCACAATTCCTAGAAGCTGAAAATGTCCCAGTTCTTCCATGGCTTGTCTACTCACCAGAAATGTCACCCATTGAGCATGTTTGGGTTGCTCTGGATTGATGTGTACGACAGCATGTTCCAGTTCCCGACAATAACCAGCAACTGCACACAGCCATTGAAGAGGAGTGGGACAACATTTCACAGGCCACAATCAACAGACTGATCAACTCTATGTGAAGGAGATGTTCCATGCTGCATGATGCAAATGGTGGTCACACTGGTTTTCTGGTCCACGGCCCTACCTTTTTATTAAGGTATCTGTGACCAACAGATGCATATCTGTATTCCCAGTCATGTGAACTCCATCAATTAGGGCCTAATTAATTTATTTAAATTTGCTGATTTCCTAATATGAACTGTAACTCAGTAAAATCTTTGAAATAGTTTCATGTTGTGTTTATATTTTTGTTCAGTGAGCCAGAAAGAACTAGGTTTACATAGAGAAAAAAATTGTCTCTGTTTGAGGGCAGAGTGACGACATTGTAATGATCTGTGTTCGGCTCAAATAAGAGTGTTCATCCTCTCAGAACACTCTTCAGTTGAGGAGAGATGCTCATGGTGATGATACATGGGGAATGAACACAGAGGACGTGTACATCAGGAAGGAGACCACAGAGCTCTGGAGATAAGGTGAGTTAACATTAAAGCCAATTGGCATCTTCATGGAATGAAAAAGATGAAAGGGGAAAGATAATTCATAATGATTAACGACAATATTTTATGTTCGGAAAGTGTATTAGATGAGGCGCCTACAAAATGTTGGCCAAATGAAAACAAGTTGTTCTAAGAATGTGAGAAGGAGAGATGATTCAAAGTGGCTGAATTGTAACAGATCCAAGTTAGAAATAGCAAAAATGTGGATACACACCTCAACATATAATGTATGGGCCATTTTTATGGTCAGGAAAATGAGTACTGTATGAACATGGAGCACACAGAAGCTAAACAGAGGTCTGAGCTTATTTGAACAGTTTTGAAATGTGCTATTGTTTCAGTTATGTAATGGACTAACTTACAAGTCATGGCAGTACAGTGTTTGTCTTGTCAGAATGAATCCAGGTTTACTTAATGTTAGCAGACTTGCAGGGTTCCTGAGCATTAGTGAAAAATTATGCCGGTGTCTGTTTCTCATTATTCATGCCCAGTATTTCACTTTTCCGCTGTTAAAAGTAATAGGTATGACCAGAGAGAGCAGGAAACACTCCTTATGTGGGTTCCAGAGGCTGGTGGGAGGAGCTATAGGAGGACGGGCTCATTGTAATCGCCGGAATGTAATTAATGGAACGGTATCAAACACATCAAACATATGGAAACCACACGTTTGACTCTGATCCATTAACTCCATTCCAGTCATTACAATGAGCTCCTCTTCCTATAGCTCCTCCCACCAATCTCAACAGGTGAATTCTCATGTGTTGTCTCTTTTTTCTAAGGATGTTGCAGTTCAATGATTGTTCCAACGTGAAAAAATATTGAGAAAATACGTAGATAAAACATTTTCGTCCAGTTTCCCAATGTTCCTGAACACAACCGAGGGTCTCTTCCCCACTGAGGGCCCAGACTCAAAGCTGGACTGGACCGAGTTGGACCCCTATAACTGCACCAACTACACAGCAGCCTGGGACTGGCTTTCCTCCTACCAGCCGGTCTTCATGGTTCTGCTTAGCGTGGTGGGCGTAGTGGCCAACGGTCTGGTCCTCTGTGTCTTCTGTTTGCAGAGGAAGCCATGCACCGTGGCTGATGTATACCTGGGCAACTTGGCGGCTGCAGACCTGGTCATGGTGTCCTGTTTACCCTTCTGGGCTGCCACCATCGCTAACAACTACCACTGGGAGTTCGGTGAGCCCATATGCAAGCTGGTCAATGTGGCCATCTCCATGAACTATTACTGTAGTGTTTTCTTCCTGGTGCTGGTTAGCGTCGATCGCTACCTGGCTCTGGTCCGGCCCATGTTCCAAAGCCGACTGCGGAGGGCGTCCTGGGCCAAACGCATCTGCCTGGGGATATGGATCATGGGGTTCCTGCTGAGTCTGCCCATCCTGGTCTTCCGCAGGGTGAAATACGTGGCCAAGGCTGGGGTGATGGCCTGCGTCCTGGCCTACCCCCATCCGGACTGGGAGATCCAGCGCAACGTCACCAATAACGTGGTTGGGTTCCTACTTCCGGTGATAGTGGTGTCGTACTGCAGCCGCCACATCGTGACCAGTCTGAAACACGGTCAGATCAGAAAAACTCCCGGGGTGAGGTCAGAGAGGAAGGCCACACAACTGCTCCTGACTGTCCTCACGGTCTTCCTCATCTGCTGGACGCCCTACCAGGTAGTGCGCTTCCTGGACACGCTGGATTACTTCCAAGTCACGCCAGGATGCCTCTGGGGTCACATTCTGGACATTACCATACAGCTGTCCACCTACCTGGCGTACGCCCACAGCACCATCAACCCCTTCCTGTACGTCATTGTGGGGAGGCAATTCAGGAAGAGGGCAAAAGAAGTGTTCGGGACAATGTTAAAATGAAGGTTGTCAGATAAATATTTCCTGACGGTAAATTTCACCTCCAGTGGAAGACTGGCCACTCAAAGGATACAATGTACACAACTTGTGAAGCAAACTGTGACGTGACAAGAGTCTGTCTGGATATCCGTCTGTCCTCTGAAAGAACTGATCCAGACTGAAACATTTCATCTTCAGCTGGTTTTGCTTATGGTAAATATGTTCTGTCTTGAAACTGAATGGATCTCTGCCAGTTATTGCTGAGAAATCAAATGAGGTGAAAAAGTGACCAGGGATATACAGCTGACTCCTGTCTTCGTTTAACTTGTAATTACCGGCAGACATCTGTTCCCAATCATCAGGAGGTTTATTTCTGCAAATAGTCAGCTTGGCTGTCTACAATATTCCTTAGCTTTATCTAACTCCTGTTGTAATTAATTTGTTGATTTATGTAGAGTTATTGTGAATAGCTACAGACTCCATTCGGGTTCACGATCCTAAAGATTATTTATGTGGTAATGAAGGCGCTAAATAACGACAGTCTGGTGTAGAAGAATAATCTAAATGTGATCTAGGAAGTATTTCATTGTCATAGAGCCCCTTTTAACTTTTATAGAGCGTGCTATTATGTTAAATTATTATCTTAGAGAAGGACTATGAATGGGACATGCTGACTAATTGAAATGTAAAAGGTAATAGTGTCTTTTGTTAATTTTTCTTCTTGGACACTAAATTAAAAGAGGTTATGGTTTAAGCTTCCATATTTCTTAACAATTCTGCTGAAAATATGTATGTATTGCATAAAAATGACTTTTGTATGTATCAAAATTCTGTACACTATAATGTGTTGATATAAATTAAGCCATGGCGTGTTTGAGTAAAGAGAGCTCTTTTTCTCAGTCGTCTATGTGCACTGTTGACACAGACTAGTATTTAGTCCTTTGTCGTCCTGCAGACAGGCTTGCTACTGCATACCCTCGTTAGCTCCCAGATAGATGGAGAGCTTCTGCACCGGATTTGTCAGGCCCCTGTAAAATGGGCACACTGGCTCTGCCAATGGCCGACATTAAACATGGCCTTAAAGAAGTCTAACAGAAATTGGCACAGATTACCATGCATGTTTGGGCATGCATAACATTTTGAGGGATAACCAAGCCATTTAAACCACCTCTAATCAGGGCGGAACAATGTTGAACTCAAACAAATGTATTTACATTAAAGAAGCACAACACCCCATCGACATATAATGGCATCCACTGCTCTGGTGTTCATTGTATGAGAATGTACTGAGCTACTCAGATAACGAAACTTCCACAGTGTTCAATGTTACAATAATGGTGAGGAGGCGGATCTGTCCAGCAATATGCCTATGATTAGGTTCTTATGTTCTTCACATGCTAAACAGGAAGATACTATCCTCCTATGCTCCCTTGGGCCGACACACTGATTATTAACAGACTGTATTATAATGTACAAATAATGATGTTGGAAGAATCTGCCGTGATGCTGTCATTAGAGATGCAGGGCTGGAAATAATAATAACCACATTATTGGGGCTCGCTGTGCTTCACAGCTATGGGTTTATCAATTAGACTGATATGGATGGAACTCATGAATAAAATGAGCTCCCTCAGGGCATCTAGTATTGTATTGGGTTATAAACTGGGTTGTGTTCAGTAGTGTCAAGACCCGGTTACGAACCCGGGTCTCCGGTGTGAGAAACAGTCACTTAGCAAACTGAGCAACTAATAGTCGGCAGAACCCAGAAGATGAGGCAGACACAGCAGTACTTGCGACGGTGTTTTAATAAAGTAAAAAGGAAAGTACTTCAGGCAAAAATATAAATCCACAACGTCAAAAGTAATTCCAAGAGAACAAAGGTAAAAATCCAAGACAAAAAGGTAAATCCACAAGGTGGTAGGTACAGCAGAAAAAAAGCCTCAAAAGATAATCAATAAATGAATAAACAAGAACAAAAACAGAGTACCACAAGAGCGTCCAACTGGCGCAACAAATGTTCACAGCATCACTGGGGCTGGGTGCTAACATTCAAACACAGAGCAAAGAACTGAGGAAAACTAAGGGTTTAAATACAATCAAGGGAAATGAGGCACAGGTGCAAATAATAACTGGAAACAAGGGAAAACAAAAGGGTCAAAAAGCACAATGGGGGCATCTAGTGACCAAAACCGGAACAACCCTGGCCAAATCCTGACAAGTAGTTTCAAAAAAACTTGTTGAAGTAGAGCGAAACGGAGCGGTACTACCTGAAAGTGTCCAATAAGAATGCAGATATTTGTCAAGTGTTTCTACGGTATGCGCCATTAAGCATGACCTTGATGTCAACCCAGAGTACATATATCCTTAATTCCATTCCTTTACTTTAGATTTGTGTGTATTGTTTTGAAATTGTTAGATAATACTTGTTAGATATTACTGCACTGTTGGAGATAGAAACACAAGCATTTCGCTGCAACTGCGATAAGTTTGCTAAACACGTGTATGTGACCAATACAATTTGATTTGATGAGTGGAGATGGACTTGGATCTGACAGCAGTTCTGAAGGTCGCCACCAGAGATGAGTATGTTACCACAGACTGCACTAATAACTACATTGAAATGCATTCATGAAATGAACTAAATAAAATCTGTAAAAATATCAACTATGCTATAAAGGATCACATTCAGACTAAGCGTTTACATGTTAATTGCACAAAGGAAAATAAGGTGGTGTTCCTTATTGGAATTTTAAAGGTCAAAACACACATAGGGACTCACTACATACATTTACAAAATATGTCTGTTTATATAGCATATCAACTCATATCGCACATTTTCAGAACTACTTTCATAGCTTTTGCATGTATCAAAATGCTGTCCAATATACTGTGAGGATATAAATAAATCCATGCCGTGTTAGAATAAACAGAGCTATTTTTCTCAGTAGTCTATGTGTACTGTTGACACAGACTAGTATTTATTATGGCAGCTCCTAACGGTGATATATGGAGCACTTTGCTTGCACCAACAATGAGCTTGTTTCAGACCACACTGTGCTCGCAATATTTCTGGCTGCAGTATTCCCCTCTATGAACCCAACCAAAACATTGTCCTTATTTGATCAAATGCACACACAACTCAAAGTCATAACCACACATTAATCAGCCTAAATCCTCTCAAATGTTTCCCCTTCAAAGTGAATGTTATTCTAAAAATGAGAACTTGTATGAGCATAAACAGCAAACCTGTGGGACTCACTCTCTGATGCAATCCATGAAACATGCTCCGAATTCAATGAACCTTCAGAAACATCTCAGTGTCCTCTGAGTTGTCTGGAAGCTGTTTAAAGGATGTCACGGAGTAATTACCAGAAAGTTCTTTCTCCTTTATCGTTCTGCAGGCAGGTTTGCTACTGCATGCCCTCGTTGGCTCCCAGACAGATGGACAAGTTCTGCAAAGGGTCAGTCGGGCCCCTGTAAAATGGGCACTCTGGCCCTGCCAAAGGCAGCCATTAAACATGGCCTTCAAGAAGTCAAATAGAAATTGGCACAGATTACCATGCATGCTTGGGCCTACGTATAATATTGAGGGATAACCAAGCCATTGAAACCACTTCTAATTAGGGCGGAATACTGTTTATCTCAAACAAATGTATTTACATTAAAGAAGCACGACATCCCATAGACATGTATTGGAATCCACTGCTCTGGTGCTCATTGTATGAGAATGTACTGAGCTACTCAGATAAGCAAACTTCCACAGTTCTTAACATGCTGACCAGGAAGATACTATCCTCCTATGCTCCCTTGGGGCGACACACTGGCCATTAACATACTGTATTATAATGTACAAATAATGATGTTGGAAGAGTCTGCCATGATGCTGTCATTAGAGATGCAGGCCTGGAAATAATAATAACCACATTATTGGGGGGAAGCAGGGAAGCTGGTGAAACCCTATTGTATTTGCTGGTGTTCATTATTATTATACAGGAAAGTAAAATAACATTCAAATTATTGTGAGATGGTAAGCACTAGACCACCCCAACTTGGCATGATGGTAAAGGCCAATGGGCCAGACCCTCTCATGCGATACCATGCCAATTGGCTACATGGTGGAGCTATAACAAGTGACTGAAAATGCAAACTTTGAAAGTTCATGCCACTCATCCCTTTTGAGCACGAGTCCTGTTTTAGTATGTAGGTCCCTCTCCTCACAAGGACAACGTTTGCCTCAAGGACAAATTAAGTCCACTATGTTGCATTTTCCGCCATTTACAATTTTGTGAAAAACACTTAAAACGCTACTACTCTGGCAATGAATTACCGATATGCACAAAACTTGATATCTGGCATCTATGGACCAAGGTCTATCAACACACTGTTGTTCAGGCTAATATGTCAAACAACATGGCCGCTAGTCACCAATAAACATTAATATGGGCGTGATCTCACACAGAAATGCCTATACATCAGTCACAGATATTTGTATTGTAATAAAACTTAGTACACATGTTGCAAACAATGGCAATACTCAATATATGCAGGAACCTTCAAATCGACCACACGGTGGCACTATATCAGGCACATTTTTATATCTCTTGATCTGTGAAATTTGGGACCAATGTTCAAGGATTTAAGTCTAGTTCAACTCTAAAGTATGGTTAAGTTTGGCCACATTGTGGTGCTGTTGGACAGGAAAAAACATTAATGCGAGCTCAATGGCTCATGGTGGCCATATTGTTTCAGCTAGTCTATATACCAAAATGTGGTGCCAAGCCGGTCTAGCAGTTCAGGAGAAGACGACGAGCCGGTCTAGCGGTTCAGGAGAAGACAACGAGCCAGTCCAGCGGTTCAGGAGATGACGACGAGCCGGTCCAGCGGTTCAGGAGAAGACGACGAGCCGGTCTAGCGGTTCAGGAGAAGACAACGAGCCAGTCCAGTGGTTCAGGAGATGACGACGAGCCGGTCCAGCGGTTCAGGAGAAGACAACGAGCCAGTCCAGTGGTTCAGGAGAAGACGACGAGCCGGTCTAGCGGTTCAGGAGAAGACAACGAGCCAGTCCAGCGGTTCAGGAGATGACGACGAGCCGGTCCAGTGGTTCAGGAGAAGACGACGAGCCGGTCTAGCGGTTCAGGAGAAGACAACGAGCCAGTCCAGCGGTTCAGGAGAAGACGACGAGCCGGTCTAGCGGTTCAGGAGAAGACAACGAGCCGGTCCAGCGGTTCAGGAGAAGACAACGAGCCAGTCCAGCGGTTCAGGAGAAGACGACGAGCCGGTCTAGCGGTTCAGGAGAAGACGACGAGCCGGTCTAGCGGTTCAGGAGAAGACAACGAGCCAGTCCAGCGGTTCAGGAGAAGATGACGAGCCAGTCCAGTGGTTCAGGAGAAGATGACGAGCCGGTCTAGCGGTTCAGGAGAAGACGACGAGCCGGTCTAGCGGTTCAGGAGAAGACGACGAGCCGGTCCAGCGGTTCAGGAGAAGATGACGAGCCGATCCAGCGGTTCAGGAAAAGACGACGAGCCGGGTCAGCGGTTCAGGAGAAGATGATGAGCCAGTCCAGCGGTTCAGGAGAAGATGATGAGCCGGTCTAGCGGTTCAGGAGAAGACTACGAGCCAGTCCAGCGGTTCAGGAGAAGACGACGAGTTCAGGAGAAGACGACGAGCCGGGTCAGCGGTTCAGGAGAAGATGACGAGCCAGTCCAGCGGTTCAGGAGAAGATGACAAGCCGGTCTAGAGGTTCAGGAGAAGAATACGAGCCAGTCCAGCGGTTCAGGAGAAGACGACGAGTTCAGGAGAAGACGACGAGCCGGGTCAGCGGTTCAGGAGATGACGACGAGCCGGGCCAGCGGTTCAGGAGAAGAAGACGAGCCGGTCCAGCAGTTCAGGAGAAGACGACGAGCCGGTCCAGCGGTTCAGGAGAAGACCACATTTAAAGTAGTCAACATCATTGAAAATGGTCCAAAATACATCAAAGCATATTATATTGACTTTTATTATATTGATAACTTTTCAACTGTGTCCAAAAGAAATGAAATCGGACCATCTGCACCTGAAGCGGAACCTCTATCATTGTCCTGTCTTGCCACAGCACCGAGAACCGTGGCACTCTGAAGCATTTGATTGGTCTAGTTATGTAAGGGATCAAGGAGATTGGATACATGTTTTAAAGAAACACCCCTCAAGATTAGAGAGGAACTTAATGGCAAGAGAGAACGCTCTCTGTTGAGTTTAGAAAAACTTGAAAAAGAGCAGCACCGTAGCGTTGTTTTATGTACAATGTTGTCAACAAAATGACATTGCTGTCCCTATTGCAGAATGCAGCCTTTTGACAGCATGTACTATAGTTGATTTATTCTACACTTATGAGTCCCCTCGTTTGGTGATTTGTGTTTATGCTGTGACAATGACAAGGCAGCAAACAGACATAGAGTATGTTTTAGCAGGGAAGTTTGGTGACCTGACTTAATTTTGTCAAACAGATTGTGAACCCAAACGTGTAAGTTTGATTCTGGAGTGGGGACAATAAATAGAAACATAATTTTGTTATGGTGTAGGGGAAGATTTATGTCATCTTGTCTTCAGGAGATTGTATTACTTAGTTACTTTATTTAGTCTGATCAGTGGAACAGTTCTCATTCTTAACAATGGGCTAATATATAGGGTAATTACTGTGCTTGTCAGCAGGAACACTACTGTTATTCTCCACACTTATTTTAGCTTTAAAACTAAAATTCTGTATAGGGGTTGTGCCGGGTGGCAATGAAATTCACATAAAAAAATCTCAGTCCAAGCTTTGTTCAAAAGTTGGCAGCCCTGGTAATGTGTCCAATGTGTCCTGATGGTGGCACCATGGGCACACAGCTGAACCCCGGCTGAACCCCTGAACCCCGGCAACGCTGCTTGCAGCTTTAATTCAGACTGTTATGGATATAAGACATTACTAATATGAGCCACCTCAGGGTGTGTAGTGGGTTATAAACTGGGTTGTGTTCAGGTAAAAAGTGTGAATGAGGGTGAAATGAGGTGTTACTGCCTCAACTCTATGGTGTGCCCCACTGAGCATGACCCTGATGTGGAGATTGACTTTTTATTTTATTTTACCATTATTTTACCAGGTTAGTTTTATTGAGTTTAAAAAACTATTTTGCGAGAGTGACCTGGCCACAAAAACATAAAAACATAAAAACACAAAGCAGGACAGTTCAAAAACATCCATTGACACATTGAACAGGCACATTGGATGTGGGAGTAGTTCAGTAGGCAGCTGTTCAGAAGGCAGCCACCAGAGGTCCGTTGTTACCAGAGAGTGAATCTCATGAAAGAAGCAAAATAAAAATCGGTCAATAAAATAACAACCATGTAATAAAGTCTTGTATTCAGACTACTTACCATTTACACATTACTGAAATTGCACAGGAAGGAAGGAGGAAAACAAGGATATATTCCAAATTGGCATTTGAAAGGCCAATACACATAGGAACTGTTTAAATTCCAAATCATAACACGAAAAAATCATAACTAATGTAATTAATTTTCAAAACTGCTTTTCACTAAGGACAGCAAAATGGTATATATGTATTGGGGTCAATGGTTTGATCATGAACAGGTATTTAAATAACTTGAAATAGACTTCTACTTCTTCCTCTGTATTCGCTTGCATTCATAGCTCTGATGTCACATCAGGGCAGTCTGGCCAATCAGGCTTTGGCACATCTGGAGTTATATATACTGTTCTTCTCCATAGTAAACTTCTCCATTATTTAGATAGTATATGCTGCCCCCTAGTGCTTACAGAGTACCATAGCACAGGCTATAATGAAATAGATCTAGATACCACTCATAAATGTATTGATTTGTATTTATTAAACCCTTACTTTACCAGGTAAATTGAGTATACAAAACATTAGGAACTCTTTCCATGACAGACTGACCAGGTGAATCCAGGTGAAAGCTATGATCCCTTATTGATGTCACCTGTTAAATCCACTTCAATCAGTGTCGATGAAAGGGAGAAGACAGGTTAAAAAAAAAGTATTTTTAAGCTGAAAGGAGGAATGGGCAAGACAAAATATTTAAGTGCCTTTGAAATGGGTATAGAAGTAGGTGCCAGGCGCACTGGCTTGTGTGAAGACCTTTAACTCTGCTGGGTTTTTCATATTCAACCGTTTCCGATGTATAACAAGAATGGTCCACTACCTAAAGGACATCCAGCCAACTTGACACAACTGTGGGAAGCATTGGAGTCAATATGGGCCAGCATCCCTGTGGAACACGTTTGACACCTTGTAAAGTCCATGACCGGACAAATTGAAACTGTTCTGATGGCAAAAGGGGGTGCAACTCAATATTAGGAAAGTGTTCTTAATGTTTTGTACACTCAGTGTATGTGATAATTATGCATTTACATACTTACATATAGACTTTTCTTTTAGACATATACACATAATCTATGGTTGGACTCATAAGACACCATTCAAGTATTTCCAATGCAAATTCTGCATCTAGCACTCTTGAGCTTCAGTTGCACAGGATTTCAACAGGTTTGCTGAGGAGCTTGTGTCTATCTGACCACCACCATTCTGTGGAGGCAGTGAGCTGCTGGACACTGATATCGCCACAAAAACACTATGATTGGCAGACGACCAGGCTCCAGTTGCCTTGGTAACAATATGCAGATGTCTGGCACATCATCCAAACAGATTTTTTGAGCTGTGAAAGTTGTAGCAGCTTGTTGTCTCTGCCACCTTGGGTGTCCATCTTCCCTCAGTGTAGCGGAAGAGTAATATACAGTCTAATCCATTTCATATACCATCCCTCTCTTTTCAGATCTTTACTGGGCCTATGAAGTCATTTATAATCCAATGGTGGTTTTGTAATGTACAGGCAAGGTTCAGTTGCGCATGTCTTATTCTGTGGAATAGCTTTTGTGGTTACTTTGCTTTTTGATTATCATCCAAGGACAGGAGTCTGCTTAGTTAATGGCATCAAACACAAAGTAAATATATATACATATATACAGTGTCTGAAGACAAACACTGAGTCAGGCTATAAATCCACTCCTCTGCTCCAGTCCCCGTTGCTGTGAGCACCTGAGTTACTTCTCCTACATTATTACAGTATATAATCCCCAGAAAAGCCAAGTCTGAATGGGATGTTGTTATTAAGATGGACAGCCTGAGCTGTTTTTAGTCTGTTTTTGTCAACAACCAAGGGAGTGACTCATGATGTGTAAAACCTCCAGCCTAACCCCAGGGTAATACATCCAGCCTAACCCCAGGGTAATGCATCCAGCCTAACCCCAGGGTAATACATCCAGCCTAACCCCAGGGTAACACATCAGCCTAACCCCAGGGTAATATATCCAGCCTAACCCTAGGGTAATACATCCAGCCTAACCCCAAGGTAATACATCCAGCCTAACCCCAGGGTAATACATCCAGCCTAACCCCAGGTTAATACATCCAGCCTAACCCCAGGGTAATACATCCAGCCCAACCCCATGGTGATACAGCCAGTCTAACCCTAGAGAAATACATCCAGCCTAACCCCCGGGTAATACATCTAGCCTAACCCCAGGGTAATACATCCAGCCTAACCCCAGGGTAAAACATCCAGCCTAACCCCAGGGTAATACATCCAGACTAACCCCATGGTGATACAGCCAGTCTAACCCTAGAGAAATACATCCAGCCTAACCCCCGGGTAATACATCTAGCCTAACCCCAGGGTAATAGATCCAGCCCACCCCAGGGTAATACATCCAGCCTAACCCCAGGGTAATACATCCAGCCTAACCCCATGGTGATACAGCCAGTCTAACCCTAGAGAAATATATCCAGCCTAACCCCAGGGTAATACATCCCGCCTAACCCCAGGGTAATACCTCCAGCCTAACCCCAGGGTAATACATCTAGCCTAACCCCAGGCAAAGGAGCCTCAGTTGGGAGCAGACAGACTTAACAGAAGCCTGTGGATGGGCTTTCCCAGAAGGAATCTGGCCTGTGCTTTAAATAGCATTCATTCTCTCTCAGCGTTAAGTGAAGCCTGCTTGGAGTACCGAATAAGCAGGGTTTGCACTATTGGAACAATTCAATTGGGCTCCATTGTGCCAGGCGAGCTCAATCGAGCACAGATAAAGTAATTGAAAGAAAACTAATCCTATTTGGACCCAAGTCTGCCACACATAGTAACCCACACGAGGAGGAGGCTGTCACAAAGCCCACTGCAAACAAAACCTCCTAATCCTACTGTAATGAAAGACAAGAGCAATGGCTCAGGTAGACAATAACCAACCTAATGAAATAGACAGCCCAGCTTCCCAATCTACACCGGAATACAAGCGTAAAATGAATTAGGCATAACCCCAGCGATGTGATGCTTTGACCTGCTCAGTGCAGCCTGCTGCATATCTTAGCCAGATGGTTGCAGAGAACCTGCAGGAGCAAGAGAGGTATTCAGGAAATAGAAACCGCATATTCCTCCACTGGCAGCAATGAACAATATGTACATAGGCCTACAGAGTTTGACCAAATAATGTAACCAACCTAGCCTTGCTCATATTCATCAGTCATCTAGAACAGTATTTCCCACCTCCAGTCCTTAAGTACCCTTAACAGTACACATTGTTGTAGCCTGGGACTAACACCTGATTCAACTCATTGAGGGCTTGATTATTAGTTGAAAAGTTTAATCAAGTGTGTTTGTCAGTGGCTTCAATTCAAATGTGTACCTTTGGGGGTACTGGAGGACTGGAGTTGGGAAACACTGTTGTGGTACTGGGGGACTGGAGTTGGGAAACACTGATCTAGAGCAATGTTTCTGAATCCTGGTCCTTGGGCGCCAAAGGGGTGCACATTTGAGTTTTTGCCCTAGCACTACAAAGCTGATTAAAATGGTCACCAATAATTAAAAATCCCACACCCATTTGAGTTCCCAGGACCAGGGTTAGGAAACACAGATCTAGACTAATGCAACATAATGCTTCAAGGATTATTATTATCCCAACCTAATAGATCCAAGTGATTTGTCCTCCTCACTAATTAGATTCTCTATATCAAAGATCAAGCCCGGGCCATGCTGGGCAAGTTTCCAAAAAGCAAAGACCAGGGAGGTCTGATGTGGGAATATTCCGCTATAGACCTCCAATAAACATCATTTATATTGACATGGAGTCTTGTCTGTTCGGCTAAGATTATGAGCATATCTGGAGACTGTTCATTCAATACATAACGTTTGACTTGTTATTCCAGGTTTGTCACTACCCACTGGGCACAGACGTCAATTCAATTCGCAATAACAGGTTTGGGAACAGGGAGGGTAGTGAATGCACAAACAGGTTGGGGACCGGAAGGGTGACAGCACAAACAGGTCTGGGACCAGAGAAGTGAAAGCACAAACAGGTCTGGGACCAGAGAAGTGAAAGCACGAACAGGTCTGGGACCAGAGAAGTGAAAGCACAAACAGGCCTCGGACCAGAGAAGTGAAAGCACAAACAGGTCTAGGACCAGGGAAGTGAAAGCACAAACAGGTCTGGGACCAGAGAAGTGAAAGCACAAACAGGTCTGGGACCAGAGAAGTGAAAGCACAAACAGGTCTGGGACCAGAGAAGTGAAAGCACAAACAGGTCTGGGACCAGAGAAGTGAAAGCACAAACAGGTCTGGGACCGGGGGAGTGAAAGCACAAACAGGTCTGGGACCAGAGAAGTGAAAGCACAAACAGGTCTGGGACCGGGGGAGTGAAAGCACAAACAGGTCTGGGACCAGAGAAGTGAAAGCACAAACAGGTCTGGGACCAGAGAAGTGAAAGCACAAACAGGTCTGGGCCCGGGGGAGTGAAAGCACAAACAGGTCTGGGACCAGAGAAGTGAAAGCACAAACAGGTCTGGGACCAGAGAAGTGAAAGCACAAACAGGTCTGGGACCAGAGAAGTGAAAGCACAAACAGGTCTGGGACCAGAGAAGTGAAAGCACAAACAGGTCTGGGACCAGAGAAGTGAAAGCACAAACAGGTCTGGGCCCGGGGGAGTGAAAGCACAAACAGGTCTGGGACCAGAGAAGTGAAAGCACAAACAGGTCTGGGACCAGAGAAGTGAAAGCACAAACAGGTCTGGGACCAGAGAAGTGAAAGCACAAACAGGTCTGGGACCAGAGAAGTGAAAGCACAAACTGGTCTGGGACCAGAGAAGTGAAAGCAGAAACAGGTCTGGGACCAGAGAAGTGAAAGCACAAACAGGTCTGGGACCAGAGAAGTGAAAGCACAAACAGGTCTGGGACCAGAGAAGTGAAAGCACAAACAGGTCTGGGACCAGAGAAGTGAAAGCACAAACAGGTCTGGGACCAGAGAAGTGAAGCATACCCAAACACATTTCAGCCCCGTTTAGGGAAAAAAGCTAATCAGATGCTTGATTGAAGTGTGTATGTATTTAAGAATATTGAAATTAACCTGAATATGTTTGCATGTGGTTGCATGCCTCTATTGAATGTCTTGATTATTGATTAGATTTTTGATTAGATTAATGATTAGTCACCTGTTGAAGCATCCCAGAGGAAGGAATGCTGTTTTGGATCTGGGACCAGGCTAAGAGAATAATGCATCTTTTTTTTTTTTTCTTCCTCATTCATAAAATGGATTTAATTTAATGGTTATCATTTTCCACAGGAACTCTTGTGGTCACAGCCCAGCAGTAGCCACCAAGTTGGATGGATGGATGTTCCTATTCTCCATTGTATGTCCTTCTTTGTTCCGCTGTGGATCTCTCTCCATCTCTCCCTCCCTCACATTCTCTCCATCATTGTTCGTATGATGTTCTGTGGCCCCCTCCCTAAACGTCTCTCTCCCTCACTCTTTCATCCAGCTGACAGTGGCTTTTTGTCTTTGATATTTCTATCCCCCTAGAATGTATTTCCAAACCACTTTCTCTAGTTTTCTGGCTAAACAGCTTCACAGAGGACAGCTCCCTTTGTTCAACTATAGATGAGGATGAGCCTCTTATAGTTTCTATCGATTTACTGTGCAAAGAGAAAGACCTCATCATCACCTCCAACTTACACTGACCTCCATATACTGACAGGTAGGAGAAGTGATATATATATATATTTGCCCACGGGGGGTACAGGGGCACGTGTCCCCTCAGACTTGTCCTGTTTAAAATATATATATTTTTAAGTGTTTCTCTGTAATACTACTAGCTACCTAGGAATTGTATGAAGTTGGTTTTAGCTTGCCCAGATTGGTTCCCAAACTCCCAACCTCATAACTAGCTACCAAGAAGCCATTTCAGGCTATCAATCAAGTTAGAGTAGCTAGCTTGTCTAACTGTCTTAGCTGGCATGTCTGCTGGCAAGGTTGGTAGACATTAAGCAATAACTAAATGTACTGAATAAGACTCACATTCCTTTCAATCTTTTACCCAGATTTTAGCAGAGATGCAAAGAAGCGTACTTAGTTTGCTTTAGGAGGATACAGACAGCTCAAGAGCTTAGATATGCAGAAAAATTTACATATACAGTGCCTTGCGAAAGTATTCGGCCCCCTTGAACTTTGCGACCTTTTGCCACATTTCAGGCTTCAAACATAAAGATATAAAACTGTATTTTTTTGTGAAGAATCAACAACAAGTGGGACACAATCATGAAGTGGAACGACATTTATTGGATATTTCAAACTTTTTTAACAAATCAAAAACTTAAAAATTGGGCGTGCAAAATTATTCAGCCCCTTTACTTTCAGTGCAGCAAACTCTCTCCAAAAGTTCAGTGAGGATCTCTGAATGATCCAATGTTGACCTAAATGACTAATGATGATAAATACAATCCACCTGTGTGTAATCAAGTCTCCGTATAAATGCACCTGCACTGTGATAGTCTCAGAGGTCCGTTAAAAGCGCAGAGAGCATCATGAAGAACAAGGAACACACCAGGCAGGTCCGAGATACTGTTGTGAAGAAGTTTAAAGCCGGATTTGGATACAAAAAGATTTCCCAAGCTTTAAACATCCCAAGGAGCACTGTGCAAGCGATAATATTGAAATGGAAGGAGTATCAGACCACTGCAAATCTACCAAGACCTGGCCGTCCCTCTAAACTTTCAGCTCATACAAGGAGAAGACTGATCAGAGATGCAGCCAAGAGGCCCATGATCACTCTGGATGAACTGCAGAGATCTACAGCTGAGGTGGGAGACTCTGTCCATAGGACAACAATCAGTCGTATATTGCACAAATCTGGCCTTTATGGAAGAGTGGCAAGAAGAAAGCCATTTCTTAAAGATATCCATAAAAAGTGTCGTTTAAAGTTTGCCACAAGCCACCTGGAAGACACACCAAACATTTGGAAGAAGGTGCTCTAGTCAGATGAAACCAAAATTTAACTTTTTGGCAACGATGCAAAACGTTATGTTTGGCGTAAAAGCAACACAGCTCATCACCCTGAACACACCATCCCCACTGTCAAACATGGTGGTGGCAGCATCATGGTTTGGGCCTGCTTTTCTTCAGCAGGGACAGGGAAGATGGTTAAAATTGATGGGAAGATGGATGGAGCCAAATACAGGACCATTCTGGAAGAAAACCTGATGGAGTCTACAAAAGACCTGAGACTGGGACGGAGATTTGTCTTCCAACAAGACAATGATCCAAAACATAAAGCAAAATCTACAATGGAATGGTTCAAAAATAAACATATCCAGGTGTTAGAATGGCCAAGTCAAAGTCCAGACCTGAATCCAATCGAGAATCTGTGGAAAGAACTGAAAACTGCTGTTCACAAATGCTCTCCATCCAACCTCACTGAGCTCGAGCTGTTTTGCACGGAGGAATGGGAAAAAATTTCAGTCTCTCGATGTGCAAAACTGATAGAGACATACCCCAAGCGACTTACAGCTGTAATCGCAGCAAAAGGTGGCGCTACAAAGTATTAACTTAAGGGGGCTGAATAATTTTGCACGCCCAATTTTTCAGTTTTTGATTTGTTAAAAAAGTTTGAAATATCCAATAAATGTCGTTCCACTTCATGATTGTGTCCCACTTGTTGTTGATTCTTCACAAAAAAATACAGTTTTATATCTTTATGTTTGAAGCCTGAAATGTGGCAAAAGGTCGCAAAGTTCAAGGGGGCCGAATACTTTCGCAAGGCACTGTATGTATATACAGTATATCACAAAAGTGAGTACACTCCTCACATTTTTGTAAATATTTGAGTATATCTTTTCATGTGACAACACTGAAGAAATGACACTTTGCTACAATGTAAAGTAGTGAGTGTACAGTTTGTATAACAGTGTACATTTGCTGTCCCCTCAAAATAACTCAACACACAGCCATTAATGTCTAAACTGCTGGCAACAAAAGTGAGTACACCCCTAAGTGAAAATGTCCAAATTGGGCCTAAAGTGTCAATATTTTGTGTGGCCACCATCATTTTCCAGCACTGCCTTAACCCTCTTGGGCATGGAGTTCACCAGAGCTTCACAGATTGCCACTGGAGTCCTCTTCCACTCCTCCATGACGACATCACGGAGCTGGTGGATGTTAGAGACCTTGCACTCCTCCACCTTCCGTTTGAGGATGCCCCACAGATGCTCAATAGGGTTTAGGTCTGGAGACATGCTTGGCCAGTCCATCACCTTTCCCCTCAGCTTCTTTAGCAAGGCAGTGGTTGTCTTGGAGGTGTGTTTGGGGTCGTTATCATGTTGGAATACTGCCCTGCAGCCCAGTCTCCGAATGGAGGGGATCATGCTCTGCTTCAGTATGTCACAGTACATGTTGGCATTCATGGTTCCCTCAATGAACTGTAGCTCCCCAGTGCCTGCAGCACTCATGTAGCCCCAGACCATGACACTCCCACCACCATGCTTGACTGTAGGCAAGACACACTTGTCTTTGTACTCCTCACCTGGTTGCCGCCACACACACTTGACACCATCTGAACCAAATAAGATTATCTTGGTCTCATCAGACCACAGGACATGGTTCCAGTAATCCATGTCCTTAGTCTGCTTGTCTTCAGCAAACTGTTTGCGGGCTTTCTAGTGCATCATCTTTAGAAGAGGCTTCCTTCAGGGACGACAGCCATGCAGACCAATTTGATGCAGTGTACGGCGTATGGTCTGAGCACTGACAGGCTGACCCCCCACCCCTTAAACCTCTGCAGCAATGCTGGCAGCACTCATACGTCTATTTCCCAAAGACAACCTCTGGATATGATGCTGAGCACGTGCACTCACCCTTTAACCTTCAGAGAGAGTTTTCGGGGATTATCACCACGGCTGTGTACAAGCCGACACTAAAAATACTCTCAAAGATCTTCATTGGAGACTGAACAAACTGGAGACTGCTTACGCAGAGGCTGTATTAATTGTTGCTTAAACAAAAGTAAATTGAGAACTGTGCTCCTGAATTACTATCAAATAAATGTACTGTCCAACGCTCGTAGATTCTATGCTGGACCACTGCTACAAGCCTTTTTGACACGGGTATAAGGCCACCTCTTTCTTTTCTGACTGTGACTCAATTTTGCTCCTCCCCGCCTACAAACAAAGACTCAAAGAGGGAAGTTTCAATGGACAGGTCTGTACAACGCTGGTCTGACCAATCAGAATCCTTGCTCCAAGGATTGTTTTGATCGTGTAGATTGGAATATGTTCCGGGTCACTCTGGGGATAACATCAATGAATACGCTGACTCAGTAACCGGATTCATCCAAAAATGCATAGATGATGTGATACCGATTGTGTCTTTCAAAATTTATCCGAATCAAAAACTGTGGATTCATGGCAGCCTTGTCGGGAAACTGAAGGAGAGATTTGTATGGTTAAACAGTACAAATACGACCTATGCAGATTGATCAATATGGCGAGACACACGTATAGAGACAAAATGGAGGTACAATTCAGGGGGACGGATACGAGGCGTACTGTCATGCCGTGGACCCCAACACCGCCTTACCGGACGAGCTAAACAGCTTTTTCTCGCGCTTCGAGCAAAACGACTCTGAGCAGCCGAGGAGAGCCCCTGAGAACAATGAGGGTTATGTGCTTACAGTCTCCATGGAGGACGTTTGGAGGTCATTCAAATTTTAACCCTCGCAAGGCTGCCTGGCCAGACGGCATCCCTAGCCGCGCCGTCAGAGCATGTGCAAACCAGTCAGTTTTTTTAGTTTTCTGACATTTTCAATCTCTCTCTAGCTCAGGCTGTTATCCCTTCAAGATGTCCACTATCATCCCCATAGCCAAGAAAAAGAAAGCAACTGAACTGAATGACCACTCAATTCCATCATAATGAAGTGCTTTGGGAGGCTAGTCAAAGACCACATCACCTCCTCCTTCCCCGACACAGTCAACCCTCTCTAATTCGCCTACCGCCCAACAGATCCACGGACGACGCAATCACCATTTCATGGCGCACTGCCCTCACCCACCTGGACAAGAGGAATGCATATGTAAGGATGCTGTTCATCGACTACAGCTCTGCCTTCAATACTATAGTGCCCTCTAAGCTCACCAAAAAGTTCACGGCACTAGGACTGAACTCCTCCCTATGCAACTGGGTCCTGGACTTCCTGACGGGCCACCCCCAGGTGGTGAAGGTACCGTAGACAACATTACCTCCTCCACACTAATCCTCAACATGGGGGTCCCACAAGGGTGCATACTCAGTCCCCTCCTGTACTCTCTGTATACCCACAACTGCGTGGCCTCACACAGTTCTAAGTTCGCTGATGACACGACAGTTGTGGGCCTGATTACCAACAACGACGAGATGGCCTACAGGGCGGAGATCATGACTCTGACATCATGGTGCCAGGTAAGTAACCTCTCTCTCAACTTCAGAAAAACAAAGGAGCTGATTGTGGACCTCAGGAGGAATCAGGCTGGGCACACCCCCATCCTCATCAACTGGGCCTCAGTGGAAATGGTCAAAAACGTCAGGTTCCTCGGTGTACACATCTCAGAGAAGCTGAAATAATCAAATCACATGGACACCGTGGTGAAGGAAGAAATTTGGCCCGTCCCAGAGGGCCCTCACAGTGTTCTACAGGAGCACCATCGAGAGCGTACTATCAGACTGCATCACAGCCTAGTACAGCAACTCCACTGCCGCTGACTGCAAGGCGCTACAGAGTGTGGTACACTCAGCCGAACCCACCATTAGGTGCACGTTGGCTGCCCTCCAGGACACCTACAACACCAGGTGTCGCAGGAAGGCCAAGAAGAACATCAGGGACCTCAGCCACAAAATATTTTATCCCCTCTCAACGGACAATTACCCTGCCCACACCCCAGTGGACATTGATATATATAATTTGAAAACATCTACAGTATACGTTGTTATTATTACTAGATTTGTATTTATTTGTTATTGTTTCATTCACACCTGCACTGTTAGAGCTCAGAGATGAAGAATTTCACTGTACACTGCAACTACATGTCACTGTACCCTGCAACTACATTTCACTGTACCCTGCAACTACATGTCACTGTACCCTGCAACTACATTTCACTGTACCCTGCAACTACATTTCACTGTACCCTGCAACTACATGTCACTGTACCCTGCAACTACATTTCACTGTACACTGAACTACATGTCACTGTACCCTGCAACTACATTTCACTGTACCCTGCAACTACATGTCACTGTACCCTGCAACTACATGTCACTGTACTCTGCAACTACATGTCACTGTACCCTGCAACTACATGACACTGTACCCTCCAACTACATGTCACTGTACCCTGCAACTACATTTCACTGTACCCTGCAACTACATGTCACTGTACCCTGTGCATGTGACAAAATACATTTAAAAAATCTAAGAAAAAGTGACATTTGACTAATTGAATATCTGAATTCCCACCAAAATCCATGAATTCCATTCATTGTTTGTCTGTGCCAGTAAAATGTTTTATGTGCTATAATTCAGTCAATATCTGATGGATTATAATAATTCTAAGAGTATCTTCATCCATTGTCCCGCTGTTGAATTTATTAGAACTGTATTTAAAATATTTTTAACAATTTCGATGACCGTTGCTAGGAAGTTGCAACTATCACTCTTTTTAACTATGTCCTTAAACATCTTGAGGGAAGACCCATGCCAGACTACTATTTGTTGACTTCTCTTCAGCTTTTAATTATATACAATCACGTCTCAGCAGAAAGGCTTTTGTCCAATTTTGATCTAACAAAATCAGCTGGTTGATTGACTTTGAACCAATAGAACTTTAAGGCTGAGAGTCAATGGTTCCCTATCCAGCTCACTATTCTCCTCAACTGGTTCACCACAAGGGTGCGTCCTTTCCCCACTGCTGTTTGTACCGCAGAGTAATCACAACAAGACATATCATGAAGTTTGCAGACAACTCGGTTATCGTGAGTTTTTTACAGGATGAGGAGGCGAGCCATGACCCAGTGGAGGGGGAGTTTTTTACAGGATGAGGAGGCGAGCCATGACCCAGTGGTGGATGAGTTTTTTACAGGATGAGGAGGCGAGCCATGACCTAGTGGAGGAGGAGTTTTTTACAGGATGAGGAGGCGAGCCATGACCCAGTGGTGGAGGAGTTTTTTACAGGATGAGGAGGCGAGCCATGACCCAGTGGTGGAGGAGTTTTTTACAGGATGAGGAGGCGAGCCATGACCCAGCGGTGGAGGAGTTTTTTACAGGATGAGGAGGCGAGCCATGACCCAGTGGTGGAGGAGATTTTTACAGGATGAGGAGGCGAGCCATGACCCAGTGGTGGAGGAGTTTTTTACAGGATGAGGAGTCTAGCCATGACCCAGTGGTGGAGGAGGTTTTTACAGGATGAGGAGGCGAGCCATGACCCAGTGGTGGAGGAGTTTTTTACAGGATGAGGAGGCGAGCCATGATCCAGTGGTGGATGAGTTTTTTGGATGGCTTGATCTTTACAACTTAGATCTTAATGTCAAGAAAACCAAGGATATGGCTATTGACTGCCACAGATACATACTGTGATAGATGGTGAGCCAGTGGAGACTGTTGATCGATTCAAATATGTTGGCACTTTCCTTGACAGAGTTTTGAGGCCAATGTGGATGCTATCTGTGCAAAGTGAAATCAGTGCTTCTTCCTGATAGAAGATCCTTCCTGGTAGATAAGACGCTGATGACAATATTTTACAGGTCGTTAATTTAATCAATTTTAACATTTTATATGATCTGCTGTTTTGGTCGTCTCAATGTAAAGAGTAAGAGCAGGCTGGGTAACATTGCAAAACTAGGTAGCAGGAAGGAACACAACTAGCCTTTCTCACCTGTGTCAGACACTAGTCACACTGTGCAGGAAGGCACAATCCATTCCAAGGGACTCTCAGCATCCCTTGAATGATTAATTTATGTTGCTTCCCTCAGAGTGCAGATACAGGCTCCCCACGTTTAAAAACAATAGGCTTAAACTATCGTTCTGCTATCATCTTCCTCAATGACCTGTAGTAGTACTGCTAGTTGTGTACATATTGCTGTATGCCTTGTTTTGATATGTGTTCAATGTGTTTTTACTATGTGCTGCAAAATGAATTGCCCCCCGTGGATAATAAAGAATACTCTACTTAAGGCTGAGGACATCTCCATGTGCTACACATGGATGCATTAGGGATTGCGTTTAGCATCAGTATCTGCATCTGTATGTCTGCGTCTGTACACTCTAATCAAAGTTATTGTAATTTATTTTATAAAGAACAGCAATAAGTGTTCTGAATAATCTGATATAGGGGTTGCTGTATGGTGGTATGATAAACATGGAACATTTATCTGTCATTACAGAAGTATTGATCCTCTATAGGAGTGAAGAAGGGAGGAGCCATGCAAAGAAGGGGGAGACCCAGAAGAAGGGGGGAGACCCAGAAGAAGGGGGGAGGCCCAGAAGAAGGGGGGAGACCCAGAAGAAGGGGGAGACCCAGAAGAAGGGGGGAGGCCCAGAAGAAGGGGGAGACCCAGAAGAAGGGGGGAGGCCCAGAAGAAGGGGGGAGGCCCAGAAGAAGGGGGGAGACCCAGAAGAAGGGGGGAGGCCCAGAAGAAGGGGGAGACCCAGAAGAAGGGGGGAGGCCCAGAAGAAGGGGGGAGAGCCAGAAGAAGGGGGGAGACCCAGAAGAAGGGGGGAGACTCAGAAGAAGGGGGGAGACCCAGAAGAAGAGGGAGACCCAGAAGAAGGGGGGAGGCCCAGAAGAAGGGGGGAGACCCAGAAGAAGGGGGGAGACCCAGAAGAAGGGGGGAGGCCTTGAAGAAGGGGGAGACCCAGAAGAAGGGGGGAGACCCAGAAGAAGAGGGAGACCCAGAAGAAGGGGGGAGACCCAGAAGAAGGGGGGAGACCCAGAAGAAGAGGGAGACCCAGAAGAAGGGGGAGGCCCAGAAGAAGGGGGGAGACCCAGAAGAAGGGGGGAGACCCAGAAGAAGGGGGGAGGCCTTGAAGAAGGGGGAGACCCAGAAGAAGAGGGAGACCCAGAAGAAGGGGGAGACCCAGAAGAAGGGGGGAGACCCAGAAGAAGGGGGGAGACACAGAAGAAGGGGGGAGGCCCAGAAGAAGGGGGGAGACCCAGAAGAAGGGGGGAGACCCAGAAGAAGGGGGGAGGCCTTGAAGAAGGGGGAGACCCAGAAGAAGAGGGAGACCCAGAAGAAGGGGGAGACCCAGAAGAAGGGGGAGACCCAGAAGAAGGGGGAGACCCAGAAGAAGGGGGGAGACCCAGAAGAAGGGGGAGACCCAGAAGAAGGGGGGAGACCCAGAAGAAGGGGGAGACCCAGAAGAAGGGGGGAGACCCAGAAGAAGGGGGAGACCCAGAAGAAGGGGGGAGACCCAGAAGAAGGGGAAGCGACCCTTTTTTCTTAACCTATTATTTTCCTCCTCTTGTTATGTCTGTTGCAGCAGGCTACCCAGCTTTGTTCCTCACTGTGGCTGCAGGCAAGACAATGTCAGGCATGTAATGAAACAGGGTAATATTTGTACAGCTATATGGTTTATATTTCATGTCAGAGATTGCCTTGGATCTGTAACCTTTAAATTGACCTATGCAGAAATCGCTGCACCATTTCCTGGTTGCTAAAACTCAAATAGTTTGTCTAATTTCAGTGTATGTGACAAAATAGTTGTGAAGAAGGGGGGTGCGACCCTGCCATGGTGGAGAGGCCTGGCTAGACACTTTACAGGAAAAGAAAACATCTTGTCCTCTGAGACAGAGGTGTGGCAAGGTAAGAGTCAGCCTCAGTACAGATATTATACTTAATGCACTGTATTGATTTTCTCATGTGGTGCATTCATCTAACATGTTAACTATTGAAAATCCCTGTAAAAAAATAACTGTGGTGTAGAAAGTGTTTGCGTGGGCGAATGGTGAGTTTGTCGGCTTATCATGGAAAGGCAGAAACTCACTCAGCCCAATTGGCTGAGATTTACACGGATAACGGTTTCCATGGCAACCACACACCTTGCCGCATCACACATTGTGTGATTTCTTTGGCGCACCTTGTCAAGGACTCGAAATCCTGTACATGTGTGTCTTCATGTGAGCGAGGTGTGTGAGGTGTGTGAGGTGTGTGAGGTGTGTGTGTGTCCCTGTTAGAGGGTGGCGTTGTAGAATAGAACACAGAGTGCTGAGATAAAGCACAGATCAAGCTCAGGGCCAAATCAGCCAAGTCAATGTGACTCTCGAGTCTCTGATCCTTGTACATTCTTCCCAGTTCTGTCCCTCACAGGACCACTCCTTTTTTCTGCTGCAGTGCTAACATAACACTGTCAGAGTTGGCTACACTCGTAAGTCGTGACTGGCGAAAAGCAATTATGATTCTATGGCCGTTCCCCTACTGACAGATATCCTGGGAGTTGATAGAAGGAAATCACCTCAGTCCAAGCTGCTAAACATCAGGATTCATTCATCACTTTGATACATCGCTGAAGGAGGAGGCCTGAGGTGACCATATGGCACTGGGGCATAACAGCTGGTCTTCAGTCTACATGACTGGTACTGGCTGGCACTGGCTGAGTGACTGAGGGTTGAGGATGTGAAGGGTGAGGGAGCAGAAGTCAGAATGAACAGTGTTTCACTTCAAAGTTTGTTAGGGTTAGGGTTTAGGGAAAATTGAAATTTGAATGGAATTTGAGGTCCCAACAAGGATAGTAAAACATATGCTGTTTGTGTGTGTGTGTGTGTGTGTGTGTGTGTGTGTGTGTGTGTGTGTGTGTGTGTGTGTGTTCACTGTTCAGTGATATTCCCTCTGTCCTCATAGCCACACTGCCAAGGCAATACCTCTGTGTGGAACTCCGGTGAACACCCAGGAAGTCGCTGACCTGTGGGACATTAATATTAGTCACAGATAGACTGACAGTGTGGCCAGTGAGCCTGTGGAATGATAGTTTTAGGTAGCAGGAGCGGTAAAGTTCACCAACACTTTCAATGATCCTAAATATTATATCTGATGTGCTTGCATGTAGAGATTTGTGTTTAGTTGGCTGTGGATATAGTTGGTGGTTTATTCAACAACACATCTCCCGGGTGGGTTAGAACTGAATTGGTGCTGTGACCTATAACCTGAACCCAGCTATGTTCCTCACTGTGGCTGCAGACTTGGCAATGACAGACACGCAAAGAAGTGAGGTAATATTTGTACAGCCATGTGATTTATATTCCATGTCGGAGATTGACTAGGATCTATGACCTTTAAAATTGCACTATGCAGAAATATATATTGTTTCAGCTGTCTGAAGCTGGAGTACAAAACTGAAAGTAAAGACGCAAAAACAAAAACTTATGAATGGGAAGCATAGAAATAGTGCACATAGAACAGACCTACAGCGTCTTAGACTTGCTTTCAAGTAGAATGATAGATCTATAACCCATATTTCTATGGGGGGTGCCACAGGGTTCAATTCTCGGGCCGACTCTTTTCTCTGTATACATCAATGATGTTGCTCTTGCTGCGGGCGATTCCCTGATCCACCTCTACGCAGACGACACCATTTTATATACTTTCGGCCCGTCATTGGACACTGTGCTATCTAACCTCCAAACAAGCTTCAATGCCATACAACACTCCTTCCGTGGCCTCCGACTGCTCTTAAACGCTAGTAAAACCAAATGCATGCTTTTCAACCGATCGCTGCCTGCACCCGCATCCCCGCCTAGCATCACCACCCTGGATGGTTCCGACCTAGAATATGTGGACATCTATAAGTACCTAGGTGTCTGGCTAGACTGCAAACTCTCCTTCCAGACTCATATCAAACATCTCCAATCGAAAATCAAATCAAGAGTCGGCTTTCTATTCCGCAACAAAGCCTCCTTCACTCACGCCGCCAAGCTTACCCTAGTAAAACTGACTATCCTACCGATCCTCGACTTCGGCGATGTCATCTACAAAATGGCTTCCAACACTCTACTCAGCAAACTGGATGCAGTCTATCACAGTGCCATCCGTTTTGTCACTAAAGCACCTTATACCACCCACCACTGCGACTTGTATGCTCTAGTCGGCTGGCCCTCGCTACATATTCGTCGCCAGACCCACTGGCTCCAGGTCATCTACAAGTCCATGCTAGGTAAAGCTCCGCCTTATCTCAGCTCACTGGTCACGATGGCAACACCCACCCGTAGCACGCGCTCCAGCAGGTGTATCTCACTGATCATCCCTAAAGCCAACACCTCATTTGGCCGCCTTTCGTTCCAGTACTCTGCTGCCTGTGACTGGAACGAATTGCAAAAATCGCTGAAGTTGGAGACTTTTATCTCCCTCACCAACTTCAAACATCAGCTATCTGAGCAGCTAACCGATCGCTGCAGCTGTACATAGTCTATTGGTAAATAGCCCACCCATTTTCACCTACCTCATCCCATACTGTTTTTATTTATTTATTTTTCTGCTCTTTTGCACACCAATATCTCTACCTGTACATGACCATCTGATCATTTATCACTCCAGTGTTAATCTGCAAAATTGTAATTATTCGCCTACCTCATGCCTTTTGCACACATTGTATATAGACTCCCCCTTTGTTTTCTACTGTGTTATTGACTTGTTAATTGTTTACTCCATGTGTAACTCTGTGTTGTCTGCTCATACTGCTATGCTTTATCTTGGCCAGGTCGCAGTTGCAAATGAGAACTTGTTCTCAACTAGCCTACCTGGTTAAATAAAGGTGAAATAAAATTTTAAAAAAATGTGAATTTAATATAATAGAACATCTGATTGGTTTGATGGTTTGATGTTTAACAGCTCAAGCGTTAAAACAAGTGGATAAAATATCACACCTGCTTTTATTGTTTCTTTCAATTACATGATTATAACCTAGCCAGGTTTACATCAAAATACACAGGAGCAATCACTGTTAATTGAATGTCTCACCCAAGTCCCCTGCTATAATCTGTAAGCCTATTTCTAGCAACCTCACAGGAAGAAAGCTCAATAGATGTGATGTTCTTGAATCAGTGGTGTTGTTACCACTGCTCTGTAGTTGTTGATGAGGATAGACATAATGTAGGAGGATGTGTGTCTATAAGAACTGCCAGTGTGCGATCTGTCTGAAATGGGTACTAAAACTCCCATCACATCTTGGAAATATGCTAATTTCAACCTTATGCCCCAAAGGCCTGTTAATTTCAACCTTATGCCCCGAAGACCTGCTGAGATTGTTACAGCCCTTTATTGTAATTCAAATTCATGATATATACCTATTGATTTTTGAAGAATATCACTTATAAATGCCTCATATTTTGCTCAGTCAAGCTGTATGAGTTGATTTACCTGACCATTATCAGGCAAGACAATAACCCATCTCCATCTACAGTGCGGTTCGTTCAAACTCAGGCAACAATGGAGGTCATTAATGTCAATAACACTGACAGGTTCCGGCTTCTTTGAGCTTTTCATGGTTCAATAACGCACATAGCTGCCAACACTGGCTCTAGATCTCGGTTTGTTATGGAGGTGTCCCTGTATACCAGCCTGATAGATAGAGACAGCCACGCAGCACAATCTTGCACTACATTGGCACCCATCCTCTTCAATTAACCTGCAATTGATCTGCATGCACTCTGTAGTTTCCATGTTCCATTCGAAATAAAACACCAAAGCTCCTGCTTCAATCTGCTATCTTTCTCCACAGCTTCGCAACAACTTTCATGCGAGACCAAGAGTACACTCTTTGTAGTTGCTACATAATTTAGCTTTCCTCTGCTGTTGTCTGAAGTTTAACTCTTTGCTAGGGCTGTTATTACCCTCAAATGCACTATTCTACAAAGACTGTACATCCTCTAAGATGAACAGCAACACCTAACTGGGATGGGAGATATTGATCAGTATAAAAGAGGGTTTTATATCAAAATGATCTATACATGGTTTCATTGCAGGAAACAGCCCTGAAGATTAAACAGGGGGTGTTGAGGGGCGGGCACAGATGGCCTCAAGAGGGGATTGTTTGTTTGTGTTTCAACAAGGTCATTGCCAATGAGAGTGAAAGCGATACACGGCTGGATACTTCCTTTTTCCAGCTCGATGAAAACCTCTGATAAGGTAGACTGAGAAATAGTGATGTTGACAACACAATAACTCTACGCTCGAAGGAAAAAACAAGCAACTCCCAATAGCACTTAATTCAGTGATATTTATTTCCAAAAGGCACTCACTACATTTAATGTAATGGTGGCACAAGTAATACTGTTAACAACGTCCAAATAGTGAGCAGGTGTAGCCCATGCTAGATCAACATGGGCAGTTAAAAATGCTATGCTAACCGTCCTCTTCTGAAGCAAGTGGTGGTATACAATCACTTCCATATAGCATTAATATTTTTGCAAAATAGCATGCTTTTGTGTTCCATGTATTTTTTAATACGCATTTCTTTGTAGCGTTACAGCATTGAGAGTCCTTTGCTGCATTCACACCATGCTAATTCTGCACCCATATCAATGCAAACACAAGGAATGAAAATTTAGGTGTGTATATGCGTGTGTGAAGTGTGCACGTGCGCGCGGGTGAGAAATTGAGCGAGATATACATAGAGGTAATTTTATTTAACCCATGCATCTTAAAGGGTTTGTAATTAGATTATTATAATACTATTAGTAAACCACAATTGAAATGCAAAGTTGATTCGTGCATGTTTTCAGTGTCATTATCCCTCATCTGTCAGAACACAATGTTCTTTATAGAACACATCAATGTAACATGGTACACTGTGTATAACAAAGATGTCATCTCAGAGTAACACACTGTATTCAAGCAAATCCTTGGATTTTTTTAATCATACATGTTACCGCCAAAGAACCTCTGTGTCCCAAATTCTCAAATTTGACAGTATCCCGTCTGCAATTAGGGGCATTTTCTCCTTCCTTGCATTGTGGCTAATCTTCCGCTCCATTGTCATAAACTGTCATCTTCTGAAAGCCATTCTAAGTGCAGCCAAAGCTCCTCTTTTACAAAGTGTGAATGCAGCATCCTTTAGTCACATTTCAACGACAACATTAGGACCACAAGCCCTGAGATTCAAGTTGTAAAGAAAGTTCATGAAGTTGGTAGCGTAGTCATACACTTAGACATTAAACAGCTTAGCTCATGTAACATGCACACACAATGTGGCTGTGTTTATTCCTTTTTTTTTATCCATTTTTCATAGTGTATGTATTGTGATGGAATGAGACCAAATCTGAGTTACTCTCCAGTCTTTCACAACGTTTGTTCTTCTCTCAGCAGCTCAGTTCTTTGGTCCTAAAATGACCTCAGATAGTGGACTTTGATAGTCCTAAATACTATGTGCATATAGGTCACAGACTCGCCAAAGAGACATCATAGCAGTCTGCTACTGCATTTTATTTACTTTATCATCGACTCTTCTGATTAGCAGCCATCTTCTCTTCCCTCGAAATAAACATGACCATCATTTTGGTTGTTCTGTACCACAAGAACCCCAAATCTCAATATTTTACCAGGTGATTGTAGAAACTGATGATGCCCATGTCTTAACTTCAGGTTATTACGGCACAGTGAATATTGAATAACATTACATAGCACACAGGGACAACTGTTCCCCCAATATCAAGCACACAGAGGAGTGAGAGAGATGTAAGGCACATACGGTAGTGATGTTTAAAACTTAATATTCTCAGGAGAAACAGCCAACAGTCTTAAGGATCCATCTGGATATGCAGCTCCTTTTCTTCAAGTTGAAATGTCTCCTCCTCAGTTTCTTTATCTTTGGTCTGTAGTGGTATGAATGGTACTGTAAAACCGTTCTGGGGCTTGCACACTTCCACGAACAGCGGCAGATCGGACAGGCTGGTGTTGAACTCTTTGTCTAATCCCTCATCTTCCTCCTCTTCCTCCTTACTCTCCCCTATCTCCATGGGCGGAGTACTATAGGGCCTGCATCGTAGTTCATCTGGGATGTTTTTCTTCAGCTCGCGGTTCTTGCTCCTCTTGGCCAGCTTGGTGACAGAGCCCAAGCGATTAAAGATGTTGTCCTCCGAGGCGGCCACATTGTCAGACCGGTGTGGATCACACTCGGCCCCTCTCAGACGCAGGTTGTTGATCTTGGTATCAATGCTCTCCTGGGACGAGGTCTTGTAGGGGTTGGTGTCCAGGCTGTTGAAGACGGCACGGCGTTCTGGGGAGAGCATGTCCATGGAGACGGCCCGCTGGTCCAGGCCCAGCTGACGGCGCTCCATGCTACGGATGGTGGCGGCCCGCTGGAGCTTGTCGCTGACCTCTACGCTCAGGCGGCGCCGCGTCTCCCGGAACTCGGCGCGCACGTTGGCCTTCCACTCAGCCGCGTGGGCCTTGATCTCACCGACCTTGTGCATGTCAAGATAAAACCAAGGTCATTTCACAGCATGAAATACTATAACGCATGACAATCAAAATTAACCCACTATTACCTTTAAAGGAATAGTTTACAGAATTGGTGAAAGTAACTACCCACTGGGCACATACGTTAGTTCAAAGTCTTGTTGTCAACCAACGTGAATTCAACGTGAAATCCACAAAACATTTCACATCGTCATTGAATTTAGGTTAAAAGTTGGGTGAAATTGTTTTAATACATAAGCCCATGTAGTATTCAACTACAACATTTCAGTTCTATACCATAGTAGTATAATATTACCTCCTCTTTTGTCTTCTTGGACAGAACCCTCAGCCAGTCACCGATCATACTCAGCACAGCAGCGAAATAAGCCAAACCCACCAGGATCCAGAACCACACCAGTGGTCTATACCAATTACGATACTCCACCCTCCGGTCCCCTCCTATAGGATGTAAACAAACAATGAAACGGTCAGCATGATGAGAGACCTGGGTCATGTTCAGGAGTGCTAACCATATCAAAATATTTTTTAACTGAAACCAAAAATGTGTGTTTCTTATTGGATATGCAGTCCCTCCCTGTTTCAGTTCATTTTCTTCCGTTTGGTGCCTAATGAAAACAACCCTGATAGTCAGATTATTTTAGAACATATTTATTTTATTATTTATTTTTTACCCCTTTTTCATGGTATCCAGTTGGTAGTTAGTCAAAAATCCAGAGAACAGAAACGACCAAATTTTCTGAAGATAAGCGTTTGTGTCAAAGAGCGATTGGAAAATAAATGATAAGTACGGTGCGGCAGTAGCTCTGTCAGAGAGATCGAGCTATGACAGCCTGGTAATGGACATCAATTTCACTAAGGCAATAGACAATTGCTTTTCACATTATGAACCCTCTCCACGTTCACTAAGATCCCTCTCCATGAATGATAAATATATAGCCACAGTAGAAATGGCACAGCAGGAAGAAATGACAGACACCTCCTCCAACCATAATATAATTTATTAAAGCTAAATGAATGGGTACAAACAGTTGTTAGAATGATAAATGTGGTAATATATTCAAAAAAGGCACGAGCACATCTGATCTGATCTTTTTCACAAGTGCATGGTAATAGTTGAATAAGATGAGAAAAGAGAAGAAACCCGCACACTGCTTGATAGCATTACTGCTCTTTATTAAGCTTTACGTATCGACCACAAGGCCTTCGTCAGAGCTTTACGTATCGACCACAAGGCCTTCGTCAGAGCTTTACGTATCGACCACAAGGCCTTCGTCAGAGCTTTACGTATCGACCACAAGGCCTTCGTCAGAGCTTTACGTATCGACCACAAGGCCTTCGTCAGAGCTTTACGTATCGACCACAAGGCCTTCGTCAGAGCTTTACGTATCGACCACAAGGCCTTCGTCAGAGCTTTACGTATCGACCACAAGGCCTTCGTCAGAGCTTTACGTATCGACCACAAGGCCTTCGTCAGAGCTTTACGTATCGACCACAAGGCCTTCGTCAGAGCTTTACGTATCGACCACAAGGCCTTCGTCAGAGCTTTACGTATCGACCACAAGGCCTTCGTCAGAGCTTTACGTATCGACCACAAGGCCTTCGTCAGAGCTTTACGTATCGACCTCAAGGCCTTCGTCAGAGCTTTACGTATCGACCACAAGGCCTTCGTCAGAGCTTTACGTATCGACCACAAGGCCTTCGTCAGAGCTTTACGTATCGACCACAAGGCCTTCGTCAGAGCTTTACGTATCGACCACAAGGCCTTCGTCAGAGCTTTACGTATCGACCACAAGGCCTTCGTCAGAGCTTTACGTATCGACCTCAAGGCCTTCGTCAGAGCTTTACGTATCGACCACAAGGCCTTCGTCAGAGCTTTACGTATCGACCACAAGGCCTTCGTCAGAGCTTTACGTATCGACCACAAGGCCTTCGTCAGAGCTTTACGTATCGACCTCAAGGCCTTCGTCAGAGCTTTACGTATCGACCACAAGGCCTTCGTCAGAGCTTTACGTATCGACCTCAAGGCCTTCGTCAGAGCTTTACGTATCGACCACAAGGCCTTCGTCAGAGCTTTACGTATCGACCACAAGGCCTTCGTCAGAGCTTTACGTATCGACCACAAGGCCTTCGTCAGAGCTTTACGTATCGACCACAAGGCCTTCGTCAGAGCTTTACGTATCGACCTCAAGGCCTTCGTCAGAGCTTTACGTATCGACCACAAGGCCTTCGTCAGAGCTTTACGTATCGACCACAAGGCCTTCGTCAGAGCTTTACGTATCGACCTCAAGGCCTTCGTCCGAGCTTTACGTATTGACCACAAGGCCTTCGTCAGAGCTTTACGTATCGACCACAAGGCCTTCGTCAGAGCTTTACGTATCGACCACAAGGCCTTCGTCAGAGCTTTACGTATCGACCTCAAGGCCTTCGTCAGAGCTTTACGTATCGACCTCAAGGCCTTCGTCAGAGCTTTACGTATCGACCACAAGGCCTTCGTCAGAGCTTTACGTATCGACCTCAAGGCCTTTGTCAGAGCTTTACGTATCGACCACAAGGCCTTCGTCAGAGCTTTACGTATCGACCACAAGGCCTTTGTCAGAGCTTTACGTATCGACGTCAAGGCCTTTGTCAGAGCAAGAGCAGTGTGTGGGTAACACTTTAATTGAAATGCTTTATTAGTTGTTTTAAGCATGTACTCTATGAGCCTTTATGATGTCTTAGTATAAAGCTTATACCGTGATGTCTGACTCAAAATGGCAGCAATTTAGAGATCATTATCAGATAAACATCTGTTTATGGCACTTTCACTGCCTAAACCTTACAGTAGAGAAATATGCTAGCTCTCACCTGCCACATAGTCTCCTATTCCAATAGTTGTCAGAGTGATGACAACAAAGTAAATGGCCTCCAGTCCTGTCCAGCCTTCTATGTGTTTGAAGATGACTGCAGGGATGGTGACGAAGAGGATGCAGCCCGCCAGGATGAAGAGTAACGTGGAGGCCACTCGGATCTTTGTCTGGCTGATTTGGTTCTGTTTGCGCTGGGGGAGGAGAAGAGGACACACACACACACACAAACAGGCGCACACACACACACACACACACACATACACACAGTGGAGGCGATGGAGGTCATTTTAACAGAAGGCACACAGTGTGTTGTCGTTCTGTGGTGGCATCCCTACTGAGTTCTAGTGATGACATTTGTGACTCTGACAAGGTGGCATCTATTTATCCACTCTGACACCGCCTAGTGATGAGCTAAAGATGCATGAGATGCCTGATTAGATCAAATGAGACGTAACGGTGGTTGTGGCTGTGGGCTGTCACAGAGGCATAGCTCACTCAGTACAGCTTTCACCCCAGGGGTATATTCATTATGCAGATTGTTGCAAAACGTTTAGTCTATTCAAAATGTTTTGCAATGAATGAGTTTCTATTGCACAAATTCAGGTAGGTCCCTACCCATTTCTTTCCGTTTGGTTCTTAAACAGTGAAGGGTTTCAGTTGCGAGGCATGATGAATAGCCCCCAGGTATTCCTGTTTGACTGCAATACTATAAAACCCCACAGGACAGATTGGAGCTGTTGGGCCAATCAGAGTAAAGCATGACAGCCATCGCCCCCTGCTCATTAACAAGCAATAATGTAGACCTCATACATAATTAACAGAGGATAATACCTCACTCAGTATGTGCAAACTTTCACTTTCAATTTGGAAAATCCCCAGATCTCTCTAATCTCTAGTCCAGGGGTATTCAACCTTTACCCTACGTGGTCCGGAGCCTGCTGGCTCTGTTCTACCTGATAATGAATTGCACCCACCTGGTGTCCCAGCGGGGCAATTAGACAATGCAGTGGAACTGGCTTGGAGGTCTAGAGTTGAGTTTGAGGTCTCTAGCCTATCACCATCTCACATTTAAAAGTTATTTTGATAATCAATAATTATTCTTATAGTACATCAAAATAGCATCATCATTATTCATATTGTTCATGCTGTGGATTACTGTATGCTGTGAACTTACTCTGAACATTTTCTCCACCTTCGCGATGCTTTTCACAAAAATGGTCCCTAGCTGGTCCCCCACACCGGCTAGCAGAAACCCAAACAGAGGGATGCCGAATATTGCATACAGGATACAGAAAATCTTCCCGCCCTCCGTGCTTGGGGCAATGTTACCGTACCCTGTGGAAGGAACAGAGAAGGAGAAGAGGATGTTTTTCAGATGTGAAAAGCCCTAAACCTCTAGATCTTATCAACGGCAGACAACCAAAGTGGGTTTGTGCAATACCAAATCCATCTCCTCTTCCCCATAGACTTATACACACACTGCTATCTACAAAAGGCCAACATGGGCTGTCTGCTAGCTAAGCTTCTGTCCCTTTGTCCACCGCTTGCAGAGTGTCAGTTTCCACTTGGAATCACAGAAGGGGGTATAGGCTAGTCCAACTCTTCTGATTTAATTAGAGACATGCCACTGAAATGAAAGTAAAAGGCCTCCTTCCGCCCCTCCATCAAACTAAAGGCCTCCTTCCGCCCCTCCATCAAACTAAAGGCCTCCTTCCGCCCCGCCATCAAACTAAAGGCCTCCTTCCAACCCTCCATCAAACTAAAGGCCTCCTTCCGCCCCTCCATCAAACTAAAGGCCTTCAATGGTTTGGAAGGTTCTGTTGAAGACAATGCTATGATTCCAAATCAAATCAAATCAAATGTATTTATATAGCCCTTCGTACATCAGCTGATATCTCAAAGTGCTGTACAGAAACCCAGCCTAAAACCCCAAACAGCAAGCAATGCAGGTGTAGAAGTACGGTGGCTAGGAAAAACTCCCTAGAAAGGCCAAAACCTAGGAAGAAACCTAGAGAGGAACCAGGCTATGTGGGGTGGCCAGTCCTCTTCTGGCTGTGCCGGGTGGAGATTATAACAGAACATGGCCAAGATGTTCAAATGTTCATAAATGACCAGCATGGTCCAATAATAATAAGGCAGAACAGTTGAAAGTGGAGCAGCAGCACAGCCAGGTGGACTGGGGACAGCAAGGAGTCATCATGTCAGGTAGTCCTGAGGCATGGTCCTAGGGCTTTCCGTTCCACACCTAAAACACAGCGGCAGAGCAACACAGAGACAATTTCCTGGACCCTGACTAGTTTCAATGCATTTTCTCCTTTGAGTGTAATTTTTTATTCCGGGAAGTAGACAATCTGGTTCCGGGAAACTGGCCCATACGGTCCAATGTAAATGGCACTACCTCAGGTAAAATGTTTCATCAACCAATGCACTTGACTTGAATTACACCAACACTGCCTGATAACTACTCCAAACATCCTCATAAATCAGTTCCTAATCCTGTTGAAAATGAATAACAAACCAATAAAACAGGAGTGAACCACGAAGGTGAAACATCTGGTTTAGCTACATCAGCTTTCCACCATCGTCAAGGAGATAATGGAGACCATTCCTCACTGACAGTAGCATGACTTCCAGGAGCAGAGCAGCTCACTTTATTTCATCTGACAGGAGCCTCATACTCACACACCAATCCCACATTGATCTCATATCTAAACCCCTGAGAGGCAGTTTGCTTGTATGGACCTTATTCACAGCTGAACGTTCTACCAGCTACGGGGGTAGCTAATAAACGATCCTGTCTTTTCAAATCAGTGACGTTGACAATACCATTCTTGTGAGTATCCCAAATGTAATACTATTGTTTTGCAGCGGGATATATGCTGCACCGGCAAGATACAACAGCACGACGGGGTTCTGTGCATATTTGTAAACAACAGCTGGTGCACGAAATCTGAGCAAGTCTCTAGATTTTGCTCACCTGAAGTAGAGTATATTGTGATAAATTGCAGGCCAAACTACTTGCCTAGAGGGTTTTCAGCTATACTTTTCGTGGCTGTTTATTTACCACAACAGACAGATGCTGGCACTAAGACCGCACGCAGTCAGCTATAAGGAAATAAGCAAACAGGGAACCACTCACCCAGAGGTGGAGCTCCTAGTGGCCAGAGACTATAATGCAGGGAAACAAATCAGTTCTACCAAATTTCTATCAACATGTTAAATGTGCAACCAGAGGGGAAAAAAATCTAGATCACCTGTACTCCACATACAGAGACGCGTACAAAGCTCTCCCTCGCCCTCCATTTTGTAAATCCGACCACAACTCTATCCTCCTGATTCCTGCTTACAAGCAATAATTAAAGCAGGAAGCATCAGTGACTCGGTCTATAAAAAAGTGGTCAGATGTAGCAGATGCTAAACTACAGGACTGTTTTGCTATCACAGACTGGAACATGTTCCGGGATTCTTCCGATGGCATTGAGTACACTACATCAGTCACTGGCTTTATCAATAAGCGCATCAAGGACGTCGTCCCCACAGTGACTGTACATACATACTAGAGGTCGACTGATTAATCGGAATGGCCGATTAATTAGGGACGATTTTAAGTTTTCATAACAATTGGTAATCAGTCATGCTACTGTCAGAGTCCGGAGCCTCTACACCTGTTGTATTCGGGCGCACGTGACAAATAAACTTTGATTTAATATGAACTATCCAAATAAAGTGTTACCAAGGCTTTAATCTACTGATAACACTTTAGGAAGTTTTCTGCATTGTTTTCAACAGAGCACTTCACTTCCTGCCCCACAAGAAAATTTGAACTTGAAAAAAAAGGAACATTGGTCAATGAACAACAGCCTCAGTGTAAATGAGGGGATCCAGAACAGTCTATTGCCTTTATTAAACAGGTTGAATGGTCAAGAATAACAGGTAATGTAACTACAGATGTGATTGATCACATAGGCCTCAATGGAAATAAACAGAGCAGGTACGTGTCCAACAAGATGAGCATTTCGCTAAATATGTGTATGCGACCAATAACATTTGATTTGATGCTATTACCTATGGTTGTGATGACTGTTCCGGCGAAGAAGAAGGCACTGCCCAGGTCCCAGTGACTGGAGTTATAGGATGTGTCTCCTATCGGGCTGACCCCAGCATTCACAGCATCTACAGAGTGCTGGACACACAAACGCAAAAGACATTCACCAGTTTAAAAGGAATTAGACAACTTCATGTGGATAAAGATAATGGTATTATGTTCAAAATGGCAGCATTGTTTTGTGGTACAGAGTCTCTTGAGAGTTTCTCTTTCAGTTATCCTACAGCTGTAAAAGCATGTGTTGATTGCTAAACCATAACATAATTTGCATGTTGAATAGCTGAATTCTCAGGGGGGCTTTCGCATAAGGATCTGTCAAACCTTCCCATGTGATTTACTAAAGGAGCCAGTTGCGTAACATATGACTGCTGTGTAGCTTAGCGCTGACGACGCCTCTGCACGGTGAATCATCAGGACAGTGCCACACAGAGAGAGAGAGGACACGTGGGGCGGGCGGGGCACATGATGCCCACGATGTCCTGAGCAACCCTCACACTCTGTGCCAGTCTTCCAGTCTACACGTCAGGAAGCTGGCATGCCAGATGGAACATCGGCGTGTCGCGCAACAGGAAGTAGCTCAGGGTGTGAGGGACGGTGGGATAGGTGGAAATGGTTGAAGGCCAAGTAAACAAGAACAGAGCATGAGACACCATGACAGTCCAGAGGTAGGGGACAGAGGGAGAGGACAGAGGGACCTGATTGTATCTGATCATCACTGACCATGCTGATAGTGGCTTGTGTAATGGAGGTGGATTTTCAAACCTTGCCTGAGACCTGAAGAATTTTGTTACCGTAGCTACAGCGGGCTAACACAGTATTGTGATGCGCAGGAGACCTGGTTTTGAACTCTGGTTGGTTACACATGCAATCAGCTCGTCTTTCCAAACTGACAGTCTAATCATAGCTTATGTTTGATGAGCAGTTACTGTACTGTAGTTATCTGCCCCAGGCGTTGTTTGGATCATCACTATATAATGAAACAAATCTGACTAAGATCTTTGGACACGCTAAACTTTGAAGCACAAAATACCTTTTATTTACTGTGGCAAGACTCTACTATTCATTCAATGCCTCTCCTCTCCCATGTAACAGGTTGTTGCTTTGCATGAGAATGGTTTCTCAATTCACTTATCTAGTAAAATAATGAATACAAAAAAGCCCCATCCTATTTGAAGTGAAGAGGAAATTCAGCAAGTCTTGGAGGATAAAAATGATTATTTATTGTTAAAGCATTTCGGGTTGCTTTTAACAATACATAAGCAATGTTTTTAATCAACTTCCACTGTCCTCCAAGAGTTGCTGAATTTCCTGTTCACTTCAGTTTGCTCCTCAATTCATGCACCTTGGTTGGAAAGCAAGGATAGCAGCTGTGATCCTTTCCCTGAGCCCCATCCTTTCCACAGATTATTAATGCCATCTAAATGAAACCCCTGCCTGTATCAGAGGACTGGTGAAGACCTGGCACTGGGCAGAGCAGCAGCATGCCTGGATAATGAAAGGTGACTCAGCGTTTCTATCAGAATGGGTTTTGCTTCAGGACACCTTGAATGAGTTCCAAAGAGATCAATGTCATCTCCATTAGAAGCAGCCATCGCCATCAGGGATCTGCACTCTGAAATACAGATACAGGATCTTAATCCTGCACACCAGGAAAGGCAAACTTAGTGTATTCAAGGTTTGAAAAGGTTTCTAAAGTTTGTAATTTCCACTTTAAAAAAAATGTCAGACTTGATTTGCCCTAACTAAAAATGTATCATCCTCTACAAAAAAACTCCATTAATTATAACCCACACAATAATTCACATTTCCTGTTGCTGCAGGCTTATTTTCCTGCAGTGAGAAACTGGTCGATTTAAGATCCTATATCTGTATGCATTTAAAACATAACGTATGTAGGATCTGATAGGAGTAAAACATACCTGAAAGATCTGTGTTAAGGCAGAGTGGGTTGTGAGGTCCTTCTTTAGCCTCTGTTCAACCACATGGTCTGCATTGCTTCTGTAACTTCTTATTCATACAGATGTAGGATCTTAATTGAGCCAGTTTGCTATAGCAGCAATATAATCATGCAGCAACAGGAAATGTGAATTACTATGTGGATTATAATTAATTAACATTTTTGGTAGGGGTTTAAATATTTTTAATTAGGGCAAATAACACTCATTCTCTCCTAATGTGCTTGCGTAGACATTCTTCTGCTGAACCTTGTATGTTTGTTGAGCTGCCTTCTCAGTTAACCAATGCACAGACACCACATGCAGTAATGTGTGAAACTTGCCAAGATAACTTGGTTATATTGTAACATTTTGTTATTGCCACTTGTGCATTGCAGCAAGAGACTAGTACTAGTCATGAGTTGATATAGGGGGACTAGATTCTGTAGTGGATGTAAGCTCAAAGTCACTCCCTACCCACATAAACAGTGAGAGAAAAAGTGCTGTAGAGATTCCACAGGAGAAGGTTGTCACTGTGTTCGCCACAGAACTGACACAGAGTACAGAGGAGATATATCTCTCCCCCCAGTAGTCTGGCCCCAAACCCTGCTCTTCCTGGCCCTGCCATGCGCTGCCTGTCCTGTAGGCTCTACCTCTGGGCTAAGAAACTAGAGAAGCAGCCTGGCACACGTCCCAACACTGCTTATCATCTGCCAGAGAAATCACCTTTCACGTTGGATTGGAGGAGGATGTTTACGATGCTGTGTGCATAGATGAAGAGCGGTGGGGTGATACCCAACACTATGGCTGTGATTGTAATTAATAAAAGGCACCAGGGTAGGACCTCCGTGGGATGGAGCGACACGCCAGGGTAGGCCCTCCGAGGGATGGAGCGACACGCCAGGGTAGGACCTCCGAGGGATGGAGCGGCACGCCAGGGTAGGACCTCCGTGGGATGGAGCGGCACGCCAGGGTAGGACCTCCGTGGGATGGAGCGGCACGCCAGGGTAGGACCTCCGTGGGATGGAGCGGCACGCCAGGGTAGGACCTCCGTGGGATGGAGCGGCACGCCAGGGTAGGACCTCCGTGGGATGGAGTGGCACGCCAGGGTAGGACCTCCGTGGGATGGAGTGGCACGCCAGGGTAGGACCTCCGTGGGATGGAGTGACACGCCAGGGTAGGACCTCCGTGGGATGGAGCGACACGCCAGGGTAGGACCTCCGTGGGATGGAAGGGATCGAATGACACGCCATACACACCAGCCTGCACCCTGCCTCATGTTTGACGATGCTGGCTTAGTTGTTGACAACAATATGATCTGGCAATATACAGTACCCAAACAATGAGTCAGAATAAAAGGCAACGTAACCCAATGGCTTCAGAAAATATGAAGGTCTAATGATCCTCTAGATTCAGTGTGATGGAAAGACCTAGTCACCAGAGTATTGTGGGTACTGTAGTAAATCAAGCTACACTTATAACATGATGTGGCACATTACTGGACTTTGAGGGATAAGATACTGTAATGAGTAATCTCTTCAATCCCAAGCAGCAGTAAACTCCCCAGAGCAGAGACCCGGAGAAACAGTTGACATTCTCCCAGCCCACTTCCATACATCCTGGGTCCTCCAGAACAATAGCCCCTAATGAATAATTCATTCCACAGCAGATGCTTTTAAGACTTGGGGCATAATTTAACCTCCCTGGGCTGAAAAGTTAGGCAATTATCTATGCATATATTAGAGGGGACACTGTTGCTTTTACCAACGAAGAACATGCCTGAAGACACTTTTTAAACGTTAAGCACTCCAAAGATGATGGTTCAATTTGAAATCCCATTTTAGCTTTTAGATGACAAAATACCTTGCATGCTGCCGCATACGAGTCACAAAAATCCACTCAGGAAACAAAGTACATCTATGCCTAACACTCCTATGTCAGCTAATGTCAGTGTAGAAATTTAAAAATATACACTACTGGTCAAAAGTTTTAGAACACCTTCCCATTCAAGGGTTTTTCAGATTTTTTAAAACTATTTTCTACATTGTAGAATAATAGTGAAGACATCAACACTATGAACTAACATAGTAAAAACAACAAATCTAAATATATTTTATATTTGAGATTCTTCAAATAGCTATCCCTTTGCACACTTGACATTCTCTCAACCAGCTTCACATGAAATGCTTTTCCAACAGTCTTGTTGGCTGCTTTTCCTTCTCTGTGTGGTCCGACTCAACCCAAACCATCTCAATTGGAGACCAGGTCATCTGATGCAGCACTGCATCATTCTCATTCTTGGTCAAATAGCCCTAACAAAGCTTGGAGGTGTGTTGGGTCATTGTCCTATGGACAATGTGGAAAAACAAATGATAGTCCCACTAAGCCAAAACAAGATGGGATGGCGTATCGCTGCAGAAAGCTGTGGTAGCCATGCTGGATAAGTGTGCCTTGAATTCAAAATAAATCACAGACAGTGTCACCAGTAAAGCACCCCACCCCATCTCCTCCATGCTTTACAGTGGGAAATGCACATGTGGAGATCATCTGTTAACCCACACTGCGTCTCACAAAGACATGGCGGTTGGAACCAAAAAATCTCCAATTCGGACTCCAGACCAAAAGGAAAGATTTCCACAGGTCTAATGTCCATTGCTCGTGTTACTTGGCCCAAGCAAGTCTCATCTTCTTATTGGTGTCCTTTAGTAGTGGTTTCTTTGCAGTAATCAAATCATGAAGGCCTGATTCACACAGTCTCCTCTGAACAGTTGATGTTGAGATGTGTCTGTTACTTAAACTCCGTGAAGCATTTATTTGGGCTGCAATTTCTGAGGCTGGTAACTCTAATGAACTTATCCTCTGCAGCAGAGGTAAATCTGGATCTTCCATTCCTGTGGCGAACTCATGAGAGCCAGTTTCATCATAGCACTTGATGGTTTTTGCGACTGCACTTGAAGAATATTTTAAAGTTCTTGAAATGTTCCGTATTGACTGATCTTCATGTCTTAAAGTAATGGACTGTCGTTTCTCTTTGATTATTTGAGCTTTTCTAGCCATAATATGGACTATTTTACCAAATAGGGCTATCTTCTGTATAACACCCATACCTTGACACAACACAACTGATTGGCTCAAACGCATTAAGGGGGAAAGACATTCCACAAATTAACTTAAGGCGGCACACCTGTTAATTGAAATGCATTCATGAAGCTGGTTGAGAGAATGCCAAGAGTGTGCAAAGCTGTCATCAAGGCAAAGGGTGGCTATTTGAAGAATCTAAAAACTATATATTTTTTTTGATTTAACACTTTGGTTACTACATGATACCATGTGTTATGTCATAGTTTTGATGTCTTCACTATTATTCTACAATGTAGGAAATAGTCAAAATAAAGGAACTATTTTGACCGGTAGTGTATATTTTTAAGGGACAACGTATTTTGGGTTGCAGATGCTCTATATACACTGAAACATGTCAATTAGTGCTGAGTTGCCTGTTTAAACTCTGCAGTAAAATATCCATTCTGCTTTCTAAGCAATACAGGGCCAGAGCATGCAGTGAGGCATGGCAACTGCGTTGGCATCCCTCCATCCCCTAGCACCATTTTCCAGAGAGGAATTCATCCGAAATGTGACAGCCTTCTGCTTTAGCTCGTTTCCCTACTGCGTCTGAGTTCTACTGTAACTAAGATAAACATCCACCTCATTTCACAGTTAAACAGTTCAAACAAAAACAATTACAAACGCTCTCACTTCCATTCATTGCACAAACCCCAGATCCTTGAGTAATAGCGAGCGAAGAGTATCCAAGTCATTAATGATTACAGTTCACACTGGCATCTTTGTGTTTCACCGTGTATCAGTGAACCGGCCAGGATAAACTCCTCTTGGACTCCCTACCTGGCAATTTGTTTCCCTACACCAGTGGGACTATGGCCTGCATTGTCCTGCATTATCCTGTCCTGTATTATCCAGGGTTTCACAGCTGAGGGGTCAATATCTGGCTGATTCAAACACTGTTTTACGAGGAGCTGGAAGCGTTCAGCCCTGAAAACCCTGCTGGCGCTTGCAGAAGTGAGAGCGCTGCAGTATAAGTCAAATAAAGCTCTGTTTATTAGGCTTCTCCTCACCAGATTCACTTTTTCACGGTTTTCATTTTCCAGGAGGTGAAACATTGGATTGAAGAAGCTGTTGTTTTCTGGAAGTTGTCGTGAGCTGGGTCCGAGAGGTTTGTCTCAATGTCCTGTGGACCTTTGCAGCTCAGTTAGTAGGGCATGGTGCTTGTAATGCCAGAATAGCGGGTTTGATTCCCGGGACCACCCATACGTATGCACGTGTGATAGTAAGTGTTTGCTAAATGGCTTATATTATTATATGATTATATCAACTAAAAGGGAGTAGGGCTCTAAGAACAGGCAGGCATACCCTTTCAAGTCAAATGGATCAAGATGAATCTAAAAGAGGAAATCTATAGAATGACTTAATGTAAATAGCATACAATTGCATGATAGGGGTATCTGCCAACTTTCTTATTAGCTGTAGATAGACCTGATGAAAGAAAGGGAAGTCAGTATTGCTAATGAGTTACATAATGAATTCCTGGTTGTATGGACATCTATCATAGCTGTATCCTATGATACAGATTAAATAATGCCACACATCTGTGACGGACCGAGATTCGAACCTGAGTCTACAGTGCGCCACAAGACTGTGTTAGCCTGCTAAACTAAAGCTTAGGCATTCGCTTGGGGAACTAACACAGATCTTTAGGATTCAGACTTACAATTCTTATCAATCATGTATGATTCAGTGAACCACCGCCATTACACATCCACCTAGATGTAGGAATTGTCAGATTGTCATTCTGATCACTATTCTACCACTTCTCCTCAGTCGTGTCTCTATTGCAGTTATTATGCCAACCACGTTCCCCGTGAGGCACTAGCAATAACGAGTGTCATTAGGCATCACGGTGAGAAGAGTTTGGTGGTGGCAGCCAAGGTCTGAATTACTCCACATGCTGGCACGCAGGCTTCTGGGCATATTGGCCAAAATAGCACACATACGGCATTTATCAATCATAATGCAGAGTCACGCCCACAGTATGGTGGTCAGTGGTCGCTTTGAATTCAGTGTGACACAGCTAGACTCTATAGTTATGTTATTACACTAGCCTGTTTAGTGTGGTTCCCATCTTATTCCAGGATGGCTGGCGGTGTTTAGTGTATAGTGTTTGTGTGGGGCTTGGCTAGCATTGGATCAATACAGAGTTCAGGATTCAGGAGACCTGAGTCCCCACTAGGGACCCCAGACAACTGGAGACAGGAGAGCTCCAGTATCGACTGCAGACTGGCCTAGTGGCTGCTGTGGTCTTTCCTCACCTTGATGAGTGCCTCCAGCTCTGTCGGTGAGACACAGGGGTGTTTCTGCAGGAACGCTGCCTTCTCCGCAGTGATGGTCACCTTCTGGTTGCTCTCGAAGGGCTGCTCCAGGGCCCGGAACACCAGACCTCCCCCGACCAGATAAGCCACCACAACCACGAACACCGCCACCACCGTCTTCCACTTCATGACGGTAAACAGGGGCGAGCCGTCCTCACCCACCGCCTCCATGCTGGCCACCATGCTGGCGGGCCTTGACGGAGAGAGTCGGGGAACAGTGCAGCCCATGGGGTTCTGCATGGTGGCCACACTGGCCTGCACCAGGCTGGAACTCATCATGCCTGGCTGGACCTTCTTTTGGGGGAACAGATTGGTCTGGGCTGCCACTGCAGAGAATAAAATGATGAAACACTATTGTTAGGAGCTGCACTATGGGTAAAGTTAAATTTGTAATCACACACTGGACAATCCAAAAATCTATGAAAGGAAGGGGTGGAATACACTACCGTATGCATGTCAGGAATAGGTGAATAACCTTGTAAGAATACCATATGGAACTGGGCTTGATATCCTGGGCAGTTTGGGCTTCAGTCTATCAGTCCCAGGAGTATGACAATGAAACAGTAGTGGAGTGTGTCTTGATGCTTGAGGTTTTGAGATGGTAGAGAGAGCGAGAGAGAGAGAGACAGAGAGCGAATCTCAAAGTGTTCTGTGGGCTTTCAGAAAACCCATTACGGTTAAAAGCAGGCATCTCAGAGCACTATTTCAGCCAGTGGATTCACAGGATCTGGACTGGCATGGCTCGTAGCCTCAAGCAGGCTGAGAATGCTATGTTATTATGGATTAAAAAGTGAGCCTTCTATATGAAAAAAGTATGGGTTGGTAGATCATGTCCTAATGCTGTACTGTCTGAATAATATTTGAAAAGAAAACCGGGGGTTAATTTTCTGTTTGTCGCCTTGTGATATGGATTTGTAGTTATAAACTTACACAATTCATAGCCAAAGCATTGAAATGTTTTTTTCCACCTGCATTGCTTCATTTTCATGAGCCTCATCGTCATATCTTCAAGATGCTCGTTTTCATCATCACATTACGTAAGATTATGCTTGAAAGTCGTCACAGTTCTGGCACATCTCATGGGTACACACTATACAAAGAAGCCTTGATTTTGGTGATGAAAACCAATGGAATTAGTGCTGTTGATTTATGTAACCATTTAGTAATGTCACTGTAAGGAAAAACATTCACTACAGTGGTCTTGCAGGTTCAATGAATTTTGATGAGCAACGCTAAACTCTGCCTGCCACAAAAAGGAGAATAATTGTATGTGCAACACTTGGCTGCATGTAGCCCATAAATCACGGCTGACATTTCTCCCAGAAGGTCATACTGATGATAACAGCTAGACAGGTAAATCACTTGCTACACTGGTGGTTGTAGAGGCGGCTGGGTAAACATGTGACCGTGCACGAGAAAAGGGCAGCCGCATGGACGTGCCATACATGCAAGATTGGCGGGAACTATCCATGCAGAGCTCGAGCTCCGATGAGGTCATGTGTTATTATCCCATCTTTCAATGGAGCCCTATACTGCAGCAACTGTAACACACCAAGGTGTCTTTAATGGCATTATATTAGCCATTTAGCCTTCACCTCAACTGACTAGAGTGTGGCCATTGTCAATTCCCCTCAAATAGAACATAAACAAGGGCATAGACCTTGGTGAGTGACTAAATTATGTTCACATATATTTATACATAAAAGGCCAATAGGAAACATGATTCGCTCTTCCGACTGGGCACAAACTGGTTGAATCAACATTGTTTGAATGTAATTTGTCAACATATTGTGACGTGGAATCTACATGGAAAATACATTGGATTTGTAAAAGGTCATCAACGTAAACTGTTTTTAAGGGTGAAATTTCAACATAGAATTATGTCATCATGGTAACCAATGTTCAACATATTTTACACAAGGTTTGGCTAAGTTGAATTTTTACCTTTGAAACAATGTCAGATCTGCAATAATATATCCACCATCAGAAAAAAAGAGAACTGGACAGCACCTCCTACTGGAGAGTTGATTTACCTACAACTGTCCATTTGGTCTCCCATCCAGGATTTTAACCAAGCCCAGCCATCCTTAGCTTTGATATTTTTCATTGACAATTACCAATGTGCAAGCGTGAGAATGATGATTGAGAGGTCTCCTAATTAGGGTTGGGATCATTCTGAGGAAAAGTTCACATGGTATGTTTAAAAGCAATAATTGATTATATTTCTCTGTCCGCTTTTGTATATAATCTAGATCATGCATTCTATTGTACTAGGAAGTGATTCATCGATTTTCTGATGTGTTTTCTTGCTTGATCATGTGACATGTGAAATTATCCTTGAAATAGAAGCCAGGTGTGTGTGCCGACCACAGAAGGTAGGTGGCACCTTAATTGGGGAGGACGGGTTCGTGGTAATGGCTGGAGCGGAAATAAGTGGAATGGTATCAAATACATCAAACAGATGGTTTCCATGTGTTTGATGCCATTCCATTCGCCTTCATTACGGCCATTATTATGAGCCATCTTCCCCTCAGTAGCCTCCTGTGGTGCCAAGATTTACACTGAGGCCGAAATGTTGGTGCGTAAGTTGAAAACAAAACACAATGATTTTTTGGGGCACCCTGATGTTTCAGTAAAGATATTTATTTTGCACTCAAGTCTCAGTTTTGGATTTATATTTTTTTTGACAGTGTGCAGGTCTCCATCTCTTCCACTATTCTTATTTTGACTCCTACACACCTGGAACAGACACTATTCAGTAGTAAGGTCCTTAAAAAAAAAAAAAATGTAAAAAGAACAGACGACCTCGGTCATTTTGGGGTTGGGATCAGAGCCATAGCCAACATGTGGCTCCGGGTGGGATGAAACCAGGGCCTACTCTATGGGGTGGAGGGGCCAGGCATATAATTAGAAAAGAACTGAGGACCATCATGTCGAGACCAATGCAGAGTTCACTGAGTAACCTGCTAGCAGAGGTGGAGGAACCTAGAACATTTTCAATGTGTGTTGCTCCCTGTACCCTTTCTTCAGGAAACCCACAGTGGCTGCACAGTACACTGGGGAAAAACTGAAAATAATTATTGATCAGAGATGGACTGGCCATCTTTCCACGGTGTCAGTCATTCTGATATTAAGTGAACATCACAGAGATGCTCAGTGAAATCAAATCTACTCGTGCATCTGGCACAGATGTAAGCCAAGCTTTAAGTTTATTGCTCCTCGACCCTTCTAACAAGTTACTGCAGTCAGAAGCTACGGATCTGCACACCGGTGTCAAACAGTTCATATGGGTGTGTTGAAAAACTGCAATGTGGTGCTGGATTCGAAAAGCTCAGCGAGGCATGCCAGTAAGGCACGAGCACACCAGATCCAAGGAAACGACGGAGACCCATGAGTAAAACTCTGTAGGAATATGGAGTTGAAAGCAAAGTGGGTAAGCATGATGATGGAAGCGAGAGGAAGTGTAAATGTGCTGTGCTGGGGGATATGTCATTACGATTTAGCGAAGGAAATAGTCAATATCGACTGTGCTGTTGGCACTGAAATATGGATTAACATTTGGGGCATCTACAGTAATGTGTGAAAATTCCAATTCCACTAGAGCTGGGAGGTATCCCGGTATTGATGCATGGACTGGTTTGGGTTTTTTACTTTACCTTCTATAACGGTATTTGAAAGTTTGGTTTGTTAAATGTGATACGCAGTGTGTAAGGTCCACTTTTATAGTTTCTCTCTCTCTCCATGCCACTTTCCACACAGAACTAGCCCCAGCTCCTGTAAGTCAAGGAGCCCTTTTGTTTTTCCTAAACCAAAACACTTGTGTCCAATCTGCATGGTCAACGCAGCATATGCTACAATGTTGATGACAACAATACAGTTGACACTTTGCTTCTTAATATAAATCTACTAGCATTCTATAATTACACTATTAGCTTGTGTTTCTTACATCTGCAAACCGCTGGTGTCTGTTCTTAGCAAGACGTTCCTAAATCTTGTTAGCCGCTTTCGCTAATCGCTAGCTAGCTAATAAATGTACTGAGTAAGAGCAAGCGTAATTAGCTATACAGCCTGATAATACCTGTGATGGTGTAGACCTAAATCAGCATGTTTGTGCAACAGTATCTTCTAAATTAGAGGTAAATGCAAAGCAAGAATATGTTAGCTACATGAAGTAACTAAGAGAAAACATTCAATGTAGCCAAAGATTATAGGGTCCCGTAGGAAACACCTATCAACACTTTAGTTCCTACCCTGTCACAATAACTCCTCCCTGGCATCTTCATTCGTTGTCATGTCAAACACTGTATTAAAAGTGCCCACTATTATACACTGCTCAAAAAAATAAAGGGAACACTAAAATAACACATCCTAGATCTGAATGAATGAAATATTCTTAATACATACTTTTTTCTTTACATAGTTGAATGTGCTGACAACACAATCACACAATTATCAATGGAAATCAAATGTGTCAACCCATGGAGGTCTGGATTTGGAATCACACTCAAAATTAAAGTGGAAAACCACACTACAGGCTGATCCAACTTTGATGTAATGTCCTTAAAACAAGTCAAAATTAGGCTCAATAGTGTGTGTGGCCTCCACGTGCCTGTATGACCTCCCTACAACGCCTGGGCATGCTCCTGATGAGGTGGCGGATGGTCTCCTGAGGGATCTCCTCCCAGACCTGGACTAAAGCATCCGCCAACTCCTGGACAGTCTGTGGTGCAACGTGGTGTTGGTGGATGGAGCGAGACATGATTTCCCAGATGTGCTCAATTGGATTCAGGTCTGGGGGATGGGCGGGCCAGTCAATAGCATCAATGCCTTCCTCTTGCAGGAACTGCTGACACACACTCCAGCCACATGAGGTCTAGCATTGTCTTGTATTAGGAGGAACCCAGGGCCAACCACACCAGCATATGGTCTCACAAGGGGTCTGGGGATCTCATCTCGGTACCTAATGGAAGTCAGGCTACCTCTGGTGAGCACATGGAGGACTGTGTGGCCCCCCCAAAGAAATGCCACCCCACACCATGACTGACCCACCGCCAAACCGGTCATGCTGGAGGATGTTGCAGGCAGCAGAACGTTCTCCACGGCGTCTCCAGACTGTCACATCTGTCACATGTGCTCAGTGTGAACCTGCTTTCATCTGTGAAGAGCACAGGGTGCCAGTGGCGAATTTGCCAATCTTGGTGTTCTCTGGCAAATGCCAAACGTCCTGCACGGTGTTGGGCTGTAAGCACAACCCCACCTGTGGACGTTGGGCCCTCATACCACCCTCATGGAGTTTGTTTCTGACCGTTTGAGCAGACACGTGCACATTTGTGGCCTGCTGGAGGTCATTTTGCAGGGCTCTGTCAGTGCTCCTCTTTGCACAAAGGCGGAGGTAGCGGTCCTGCTGCTGGGTTGTTGCCCTCCTACGGCCTCCTCCACGTCTCCTCATGTACTGGCCTGTCTCCTGGTAGCACCTCCATGCTCTGGACACTACGCTGACAGACACAATAAACCTTCTTGCCACAGCTCGCATTGATGTGCCATCCTGGATGAGCTGCACTACCTGAGCCACTTGTGTGGGTTGTAAACTCCTTTTCATGCCACCACTAGAGTGAAAGCACCGCCAGCATTCAAAAGTGACCAAAACATCAGCCAGTAAGCATCGGAACTGAGAAGTGGTCTGTGGTCCCCACCTGCAGAACCACTCCTTTATTGGGAGTGTCTTGCTAAATGCCTATAATTTCCACCTGTTGTCTATTCCATTTGCACAACAGCATGCGAAATGTATTGTCAATCAGTGTTGCATTCCTAAGTGGACAGTTTGATTTCACAGAAGTATGATTGACTTGGAGTTACATTGTGTTGTTTAAGTGTTCCCTTTATTTTTCTGAGCAGTGTATAATTAGAATAGACATTCTATTTCCATGATTCTATTTCCATGATTCCAACAGTTAACCCAAGTGTTTTGCTCTAAATCGCAAGTCAAATTGCAACATTTGGTTAAACATTTGGGGTTGAAGTACAATTGAACAGTATAAAACAATCAGAATGGAGAAAGACCCATTGAAATCACTTAGAATGTACGTGTTGCCACCCTAGGGTAAGGCACTACTCAAAGAACTTAAATTATTAAAAAACATAAAATACCGTCAAATCTGCCATTTTTTTTTTTTTAAATATCATGATATTATATTTGGGCCATATCGCCCAGCCCTATTCTCCACTATGAAGAATGTATTCCGTGAACACAGACACAGCATGTTACATCAATGAAAAGCTCAGCTTGTCCAGCTAGCATTTGAGAGTAATCTGACAAGTACATTTCACCAGGAAGGAGAATAGAATCAGAAACTTCAAAACATTATCGAGTAGGCTGCAACTCTTCTAAATGGTAAGTGACAACATTTATGGCCCTGGCCGCCATGCCAGAATTATTCATTCAAATTTTTTTATGTAATGTTTAGTTACGTTAGTCCTATGCTTTTTACTTCAATGCACACTAGATTTATCCGTGATTCTTCATGTCCAATTGATGGTGCTGTTATAATGAGCACATCTTGGGCTACCAGTCTTCATGGGGCTTCTCTTCAAAATGGCATGCATTCTTATGTACAAAATTACAGTTGTGTATGTGGCAGCATTTCAGATAGGCCTACATTTTTATGTCACAGTACTATAGGACCAATACAATGTGTAGCCTACTAAAATAAGTTGTGAAAATGTTCAATCGGTTATCATTCATTTGCATTACACAGTCGTTGTGTGATAGGCTACTGTAAAACTGAGGTCAATACCATGAAAACAACACACAGACAATTGTTTTGCCCCCCTCCCTGCTCTCTTGCTATAGCGTGTGTGCGGTTTGGCTTTACTATCCTTGTGGGTACCAGAAGTCAGAAAAGGACGATTTGGACAAGCGGGGACATTTTGACAGTCCCTACTTGGAAAAGGGCCATTTTAGGCTTAGGGGTTAGGTTTAGAGGGTTCGGGTTACAATTAGGGGTTAGGGTTAGGTTGAGGGTCAGAATTTAAGGGGGAGGATTTTGAATGGTAATACATTTCGTGGTCACCACAAGGATAGTGAAACAAACGTGTGTGTTGCTCTCTGAATTGGAATTTACTTTAATTTGTAGCAGATTCAAAGTGGCTACTGTCATGTTGGGCATTTAACATCAGATATGGATATAGAATAATGAGTAGGTTTGAATTGGTTAGTTTATCTGAAACTCTCCCACAGAAAATAATGCGCACCTGGAGAAGTGCAGCGTGGCTTACTTTAGGTTACGTTCATTGCGTAGTGAAACAAATTCATCGAGCTGTTCTGTGCTTTCTGGTAGGCGCAAATTGTGTGTTGGCCTATGGCAGCTAAAACTGCATTTCGGATAAACGTGTGTCTTAATGGGGCGCATATATTTCGTGCGTTATTATATAAAAACAACGGTTGTTGATGTGTATGGCTACATTTCAAATACATTTTTGTACATTCGAACAGCAGTAGGAACACTAACTTGTTTTATTAGGACTAAAGCAATACTTGCTGATTTAAAATGCCCCCTCAGGCATGTCATCCTGGTGCCAGGCCTAGATGAAATGTAATCATAATAAGTAACACAATTGTGGTAGGCTATGCGCCATTCCTCGTTAGATAGTGGTCATGCAACACATGCTCCTCCTGTACACATTCCCTGCTGTCATAAATTGAAGTATGTCAATAACAGCAGTTGTATGGTTATCAATACAGTTAAAGTTTCACCTATAGTCCAATTATATAAAGGTTAGGCTATTTCAAGTATGTTTAATTAAACAAATAGCCTATAGTAGACTATATAGTAATCTTGGATGCTTTAAACTCAATCGTAATCAATTTATTGATTACCAACAAACGTTCCAATACAAACCTGGCGAAGGGTTGGAGTGCCCGGGTTTTCTTGGGTTCTCTGTGGGAAATTTCATCTTGATTTTCGGTTTGCCACAATGGACCGAACCCTTGGCGGAAACAACTGACTGGAAACAACAACAGAAAAACCTTGTCTTTATGTGAAATCTTTCAACGCCTTTTCTATTGAATCCTTTGTTTTTAACCGAGAGAGAATGGAGAACGGTAGAGAGTAAAAACACATAATCCGTGTATTATTTTGCTCGTCAGTGGGAACGAGGTGTACACCCGGGTAAAAAGCTCATTACAAGCTCCACTCTCCCCGCAGCAGCCTCTACTCTAGGTACACCAGCGCGACGCTCACTCGATATTGCTCGTTGCACCACATTCCACGCCAGTCCTTTTGTATTGTAAACAACTACAACACGTAGGAAGAGACCGGGCTCCTACAGCGTTGACGAACTTCACGATTACATGTTCAAGAATTGCTATCTCTGCCGCTGTAACAAATGTAGACTGTTCAGCAAAGGACTAGGCTAATTGGGTGATGGCGCGTGCGTCTCTCTCCCGCTCTTTTTAATGCTAGTGCGCCAAGAGGTGTTCTTACGGCAGCACTCCAACCCGGGGAGGCATATGCCATCCAAGTTCAACATGGATAAGTCAGGTTTGCTAGCATTTTAGAATGGCAAGGCATTGATTATTAAAACAGCTTGTCTTGTTCGCCAACCTTTCCAAAAAAACCCGACGCTTGTATAGGCTGTGTAGAGCACGGAGCTCACAGACAAAAACTCCCCTTATGAATGAGGTTGAATGCGGCAGCCCCCAGGTATTGAATATACCAGGTGGTGGTAGCAGATAGTGGATACAGTGGTCCCTGCGGCAAGCTTTATCATAACACCCTGTGTTTCTGTACACATCATTACAGTATCCAAACATGCAGAAGAAATCAATCACCAATGGGTATCTCTGCCCACTTCTTCCACTTCTCATTTTGAGTTGTTACATAAATATTTTTGGCATACAACTTACAGTATTTTTGGGTCAGACAAAGCATTGGCATGAGTCATATTTCCATGGTGCAAAGATTAGGAAGTCAATTGGAGATATATTTTTATCAAAAAATAGGCTACTATTTTGTTTTTCAATGTGCCTAAAAGGACGATTTGCATAGTGGATGTGTAGTGGAGGCAGCACAAGGATAACCAAAGTTACATATTGTTGGATTATTGGCCTAATAGCGTAGGCTATTTGCCATCGTTCATAGCCTACTCACAATGTCATCATAATAATGATGATGATGGTGATGATGATGATGATGATGTTAATGAGGATGATGATAATGGTGATGATCATGATGACGATGGTGATGATGATGGTGTTGGTGATGATGATAGTGGTGATGATGGTGATGATGATGGTCATGATGATGATGGTGATGAGGATGGTGATGATGAAGATGATGGTGTTGGTGATGATAGTTATGATGATGGTGATGATGAAGATGATGGTGTTGGTGATGATGATGGTGATGATGATGAGAAGAAAATAGATTCCTTGTGGTCAAAGTGCAAAGTTCTGCCCAGCAGGTGCATCTATCAATGTATGATTTATTCAACTCAGCTCAATAATGTTTGAATGAATCTGTGGTGATCAAAAATAACCTCTGAATTTCAGGTAAAGCTATACCGTTATGATAAATAATTCCAAGAGGTGTACACTTACCTGAGATTAATGTGTCATGATTCATGGATTACATTCTCATGAAGTCCAGTTCTGATTTACCTCCATGACTGTACTGATCATACACCTGCAGTAAGGAGCTTTTGTTTTGTCCTGTAGAGTTGTAGTCATGTTCATTGGCTGACATTGAGAGGTGGTGTTGTTGATTGATGACAAACTTTGGGAATGCTCTCAGAAAGAGAGTGCAGGAACCATCTCCAAGTCCATGCCATGACAATGTCTTCCAGTGGGAGAGGAGAGCAGGGGAGCATGCCATCTTCTGGCCATCCTGAGAGATACACAATAGAATGGTCTGAATGTGAATGATGGTCTCCCTCCAAGAGTTATGCCTATGAGAACTGACCGAGATAAAGTAGGAAACCAATATGGACAATGAATTTATGACTTAAAAACGTACTGTAATATTGTAATTGTAACTACATGGATGTATACTGGCGTGAGCGTAGCAGAACAGCGAATATGAGAACCCTTTGGACTGGATATGCGTCAAGTTATTTCAGCACCATGGACAGCTCCTCCTATGTTGGGAGAATGGTGCACTGGGGTGGATCCATCTTTTACACCTCTCTCTCGTATTCTACATGAACACACACACACTACACAGACCAATGGACTTTCATTAAAAAGCTTATCAGACTTCAGAATACCTCAAATCCAAATGTCCAGTGAGTCAACTAAGCTTGCATAATGCTAATCACAGTGGGGAAAGTACACATGATGATGGTCATGACGATGGTGATGATGATGATGGTGGTCATGTCGATGATGATGGTGATGATGATGAAGATGACTGTGTTGATGGTGTTGATGATGATGGTGATGATGACGATGATGATGGTGATGATGGTGATGATGATGATGGTGGTCATGTCGATGGTGATGGTGATGAGGATGTGATGATGGTGATGATGATGATGGTGATGATGGTGATGATGATGATGATGATGGTCATGACGATGCTGATGATGATGATGGTGATGATGATGATGGTGGTCATGTCGATGGTGATGGTGATGATGATGAGGATGGTGATGATGAAGATGATTGTGTTGATGGTGTTGATGATGATGGTAATGATGACGATGATGATGATGGTGATGATGATGAGAAGAAAATAGATTCCTTGTGGTCAAAGTGCAAAGTTCTGCCCAGCAGGTGCATCTATCAATGTATGATTTATTCAACTCAGCTCAATAATGTTTGAATGAATCTGTGGTGATCAAAAATAACCTCTGAATTTCAGGTAAAGCTATACCGTTATGATAAATAATTCCAAGCAGTGTACACTTACCTGAGATTAATGTGCAGTGTTGGAAAGTACTTATGTAAAAATACTTTAAAGTACTACTTAAGTAGGTTTTGGGGGTATCTGTACTTTACTTTAATATTTATATTTTTGCCAACTTTTACTTTTACTTCACTACATTCCTGAAGAAAATAATGTGCTGTTTACTCCATACATTTTCCTTGACACCCAAAAGTACTCATCAACATTTATCAAGAGAACATCCCTGGTCATCCCTATTGCCTCTGATCTGGTGGACTCACTAAACACAAATGCTGTCACGCCCTGGTCTTAGTATTTTGTGTTTTCTTTATTATTTTGGTCAGGCCAGGGTGTGACATGGGTTTATTATGTGGTGTGTTTTGTCTTGGTTTTTTTTGTAGGTATTGGGATTGTGATATAGTAGGGTTATCTAGAATAGTCTATGGCTGTCTGGAGTGGTTCTCAATCAGAGGCAGGTGTTTATCATTGTCTCTGATTGGGAACCATATTTAGGCAGCCATATTCTTTGAGTGTTTCGTGGGTGATTGTTCCTGTCTTTGTGTTTGTTTGCACCAGTTAGGCTGTTTAGGTTTTCACGTTACGGTTATTTGTTTTGTATTGTTCATGTTTATATTTTATTAATTAATTAATTAATTAATTTATTTATTTATTTATTAATAACCACGCTGCATTTTGGTCCTCCTCTCCTTCACCACAAGAAAAGCATAACAGAATCACCCACCACAAAAGGACCAAGCGGTGTGGTGACAGGCAGTGGCAGCAGGAGCAACAAAGTCTGGATTATACGACTTGGGAGGAAATAGACAGGTGAGCGGTTGACCCAGGGAGAGTGCCGGAGCCCGCCTGGGATTCGCTGGAGCAGTGCGAAGAGGGTTATAGAGAATGGAGTTGGAGAGACTAACACGGCGGCGTGGAAGGAAGTCCGAGAGTCAGCCCCAAAAATGTATTGGGAGGGGGCACAGGGAGAGTGTGGCGGAGTCAGACCTGAGCCAACTCCCCCTGTTTATCATAAGGAGCCAAGGAGGAAACCAGAACCAGAGCCGGTGTTGGAGGTGAGCGAAGCAGAGACTGTGAAGGAGTTAATGGGGAAATTGGAGGAGAGAGTTATGAGGGAGTTGCTGTGTTGGTGCATTAGGCACAGAATTCGCCCGACGGAGCGTGTCGGGGATTTGATGGCTCCTGGGTCAGCGCTCCATACTCGTCCTGAGGTGTGTGTTAGTCGGCTGGTGAAGATTGTGCCAGCCTCACGCACCAGGCCTCCTGTGCACCTCCCTAGCCTTGCACGTCCTGTGCCAGCCCTGCTCTCAAGATCTCCAGTACGCCTTCACGGTCCGGTCCATCCTGTGCCACCTCCACACACCAGCCCTCCGGTGGCAGCTCCCCGCACCAGGCTTCCTGTGCGTGTTCTCGGCCTAGTACCACCAGTGCCAGCACCACGCACCAGGCCTTCAGTGCGCTTCGCCTGTTCAGCGCTGCCAGAGCCTTCCTCCTCTCCAGCGCTGCCGGAGTTTCCCGCCTGTCCAGCGCTGTCAGAGCCTTCCTCCTCTACAGCGCTGCAGGAGTCTCCCTGCCTCTCTAGCGCTGTCAGAGCCTTCCTCCTCTACAGCGCTGCCGGAGCCTTCCTCCTCTACAGCGCTGCCGGAGCCTTCCTCCTCTACAGCGCTGCCGGAGCCTTCCTCCTCTACAGCGCTGCAGGAGTCTCCCTGCCTCTCTAGCGCTGTCAGAGCCTTCCTTCTCTACAGCGCTGCCGGAGCCTCCCGCCTGTTCTGCGCTGCCGGAGCCTTCCTCCTCTACAGCGCTGCCAGAGCCTTCCTCCTCTACTGCGCTGCCGGAGTCTACCGCCTGTTCAGCGCTGCCAGAGCCGGCAGTCTGCATGGAGCAGCCAGAGCCGGCAGTCTGCATGGAGCAGCCAGAGCCGCCAGTCTGCATGGAGCAGCCAGAGCCGCCAGTCTGCATGGAGCAGCCAGAGCCGCCAGTCTGCATGGAGCAGCCACAGCCGCCAGTCTGCATGGAGCAGCCACAGCCGCCAGTCTGCATGGAGCAGCCAGAGCCGCCAGTCTGCATGGAGCAGCCAGAGCCGCCAGTCTGCATGGAGCAGCCAGAGCCGCCAGTCTGCATGGAGCAGCCAGAGCCGCCAGTCTGCATGGAGCAGCCAGAGCCGCCAGTCTGCATGGAGCAGCCAGAGCCGCCAGTCAGCCAGGATCTTCCAGATCCGCCAGTCAGCCAGGATCCGCCAGTCATCCAGGATCTTCCAGATCCGCCAGTCAGCCAGGATCCGCCAGTCAGCCAGGATCTGCCAGAACCACCATCCAGCCAGGATCTGCCAGAGCCAACTACCTGCCCGAGCTACCCCTCAGTCCCGAGCTACCCCTCAGTCCCGAGCTACCTCAGTCCTGAGCTGCCCCTCAGTCCAGTGGGGCCCTTGGTGAGGGTTACTAGGCCAAGGTCGGCGGCGAGGGTCGCCAATCAAAGGACGCGATGCAAGTGGACTAAGACTTTGTTGGAGTGGGGTCCACGTCCTGCGCCGGAGCCGCCACCGTGGACAGACGCCCACCCGGACCCTTCCCTATGGGTTTAGGTGTGCGGCCGAGAGTCCGCACCTTGGGGGGGTTCTGTCACGCCCTGGTCTTAGTATTTTGTGTTTTCTTTATTATTTTGGTCAGGCCAGGGTGTGACATGGGTTTATTATGTGGTGTGTTTTGTCTTGTTTTTTTTTTTGTAGGTATTGGGATTGTGATATAGTAGGGTTATCTAGAATAGTCTATGGCTGTCTGGAGTGGTTCTCAATCAGAGGCAGGTGTTTATCATTGTCTCTGATTGGGAACCATATTTAGGCAGCCATATTCTTTGAGTGTTTCGTGGGTGATTGTTCCTGTCTTTGTGTTTGTTTGCACCAGATAGGCTGTTTAGGTTTTGTATTGTTCGTGTTTATTCGTTTATTAAACATATCAAAATTACCACGCTGCATTTTGGTCCGCCTCTCCTTCGACGGAAGAAAACCGTAACAAATGCTTCATTTGTAAATTATGTTTGAGTGTGCCCCCGGCTATCCGTAAATAAATACATAAAAATTAAATTGTGCCGTCTGGTTTGCTTAATATAATGAATTTTAAATGATTTATACTTTAACTTTTGATACTCAAGTATATTTAAAACCAAATTGTTTTTTACTTTTACTCAAGTATTTTACTGGGTGATTTTCACTTTTACTTGAGTCATTTTCCATTAAGGTATCTTTACTTTTACTCAAGTATGATAATTGAGTACTTTTTCCACCACTGTTAATGTGTCATGATTCATGGATTACATTCTCATTAAGTCCAGTTCTGATTTACCTCCATGACTGTACTGATCATACACCTGCAGTAAGGAGCTTTTGTTTTGTCCTGTAGAGTTGTAGTCATGTTCATTGATTGACATTGAGAGGTGGTGTTGTTGATTGATGACAAACTTTGGGAATGCTCTCAGAAAGAGAGTGCAGGAACCAAGTCCATGCCATGACAATGTCTTCCAGTGGGAGAGGAGAGCAGTGGAGATTGCCATCTTCTGGCCATCCTGAGAGATACACAATAGAATGGTCTGAATGTGAATGATGGTCTCCCTCCAAGAGTTATGCCTACGAGAACTGACCGAGATAAAGTAGGAAACCAATATGGACAATGAATTTATGACTTAAAAACGTACTGTAATATTGTAATTGTAACTACATGGATGTATACTGGCGTGAGCGTAGCAGAACAGCGAATATGAGAACCCTTTGGACTGGATATGCGTCAAGTTATTTCAGCACCATGGACAGCTCCTCCTATGTTGGGAGAATGGTGCACTGGGGTGGATCCATCTTTTACACCTCTGTCTCGTATTCTACATGAACACACACACACTACACAGACCAATGGACTTTCATTAAAAAGCTTATCAGACTTCAGAATACCTCAAATCCAAATGTCCAGTGAGTCAACTAAGCTTGCATAATGCTAATCACAGTGGGGAAAGTACACATGATGATGGTCATGACGATGGTGATGATGATGATGGTGGTCATGTCGATGATGATGGTGATGATGATGAGGATGGTGATGATGAAGATGACTGTGTTGATGGTGTTGATGATGATGGTGATGATGACGATGATGATGGTGATGATGGTGATGATGATGATGGTGGTCATGTCGATGGTGATGGTGATGAGGATAGTGATGATGGTGATGATGATGATGGTGATGATGGTGATGATGATGATGATGATGATGGTCATGACGATGCTGATGATGATGATGGTGATGATGATGATGGTGGTCATGTCGATGGTGATGGTGATGATGATGAGGATGGTGATGATGAAGATGATTGTGTTGATGGTGTTGATGATGATGGTGATGATGACGATGATGATGATGGTGATGATGATGAGAAGAAAATAGATTCCTTGTGGTCAAAGTGCAAAGTTCTGCCCAGCAGGTGCATCTATCAATGTATGATTTATTCAACTCAGCTCAATAATGTTTGAATGAATCTGTGGTGATCAAAAATAACCTCTGAATTTCAGGTAAAGCTATACCGTTATGATAAATAATTCCAAGAGGTGTACACTTACCTGAGATTAATGTGCAGTGTTGGAAAGTACTTATGTAAAAATACTTTAAAGTACTACTTAAGTAGGTTTTGGGGGTATCTGTACTTTACTTTAATATTTATATTTTTGCCAACTTTTACTTTTACTTCGCTACATTCCTAAAGAAAATAATGTGCTGTTTACTCCATACATTTTCCTTGACACCCAAAAGTACTCATCAACATTTATCAAGAGAACATCCCTGGTCATCCCTATTGCCTCTGATCTGGTGGACTCACTAAACACAAATGCTGTCACGCCCTGGTCTTAGTATTTTGTGTTTTCTTTATTATTTTGGTCAGGCCAGGGTGTGACATGGGTTTATTATGTGGTGTGTTTTGTCTTGGTTTTTTTTGTAGGTATTGGGATTGTGATATAGTAGGGTTATCTAGAATAGTCTATGGCTGTCTGGAGTGGTTCTCAATCAGAGGCAGGTGTTTATCATTGTCTCTGATTGGGAACCATATTTAGGCAGCCATATTCTTTGAGTGTTTCGTGGGTGATTGTTCCTGTCTTTGTGTTTGTTTGCACCAGTTAGGCTGTTTAGGTTTTCACGTTACGGTTATTTGTTTTGTATTGTTCATGTTTATATTTTATTAAACATGTATCGAAATAACCACGCTGCATTTTGGTCCTCCTCTCCTTCACTGCAAGAAAACCGTAACAGAATCACCCACCACAAAAGGACCAAGCGGTGTGGTGACAGGCAGTGGCAGCAGGAGCAACAAAGTCTGGATTATACGACTTGGGAGGAAATAGACAGGTGAGCGGTTGACCCAGGGAGAGTGCCGGAGCCCGCCTGGGATTCGCTGGAGCAGTGCGAAGAGGGTTATAGAGAATGGAGTTGGAGAGACTAACACGGTGGCGTGGAAGGAAGTCCGAGAGTCAGCCCCAAAAATGTATTGGGAGGGGGCACAGGGAGAGTGTGGCAGAGTCAGGAGTCAGACCTGAGCCAACTCCCCCTGTTTATCATAAGGAGCCAAGGAGGAAACCAGAACCAGAGCCGGTGTTGGAGGTGAGCGAAGCAGAGACTGTGAAGGAGTTAATGGGGAAATTGGAGGAGAGAGTTATGAGGGAGTTGCTGTGTTGGTGCATTAGGCACAGAATTCGCCCGACGGAGCGTGTCGGGGATTTGATGGCTCCTGGGTCAGCGCTCCATACTCGTCCTGAGGTGTGTGTTAGTCGGCTGGTGAAGATTGTGCCAGCCTCACGCACCAGGCCTCCTGTGCACCTCCCTAGCCTTGCACGTCCTGTGCCAGCCCTGCTCTCAAGATCTCCAGTACGCCTTCACGGTCCGGTCCATCCTGTGCCACCTCCACACACCAGCCCTCCGGTGGCAGCTCCCCGCACCAGGCTTCCTGTGCGTGTTCTCGGCCTAGTACCACCAGTGCCAGCACCACGCACCAGGCCTTCAGTGCGCTTCGCCTGTTCAGCGCTGCCAGAGCCTTCCTCCTCTCCAGCGCTGCCGGAGTTTCCCGCCTGTCCAGCGCTGTCAGAGCCTTCCTCCTCTACAGCGCTGCCGGAGTCTCCCTGCCTCTCTAGCGCTGTCAGAGCCTTCCTCCTCTACAGCGCTGCCGGAGCCTTCCTCCTCTACAGCGCTGCCAGAGCCTTCCTCCTCTACTGCGCTGCCGGAGTCTACCGCCTGTTCAGCGCTGCCAGAGCCGGCAGTCTGCATGGAGCAGCCAGAGCCGGCAGTCTGCATGGAGCAGCCAGAGCCGCCAGTCTGCATGGAGCAGCCAGAGCCACCAGTCTGCATGGAGCAGCCAGAGCCACCAGTCTGCATGGAGCAGCCAGAGCCGCCAGTCTGCATGGAGCAGCCAGAGCCGCCAGTCTGCATGGAGCAGCCAGAGCCGCCAGGATCTTCCAGATCCGCCAGTCAGCCAGGACCCGCCAGTCATCCAGGATCTTCCAGATCCGCCAGTCAGCCAGGATCCGCCAGTCAGCCAGGATCCACCAGTCAGCCAGGATCTGCCAGAACCACCATCCAGCCAGGATCTGCCAGAGCCAACTACCTGCCCGAGCTTCCTCTCAGTCCCAAGCTACCCCTCAGTCCCGAGCTACCTCAGTCCTGAGCTGCCCCTCAGTCCAGTGGGGCCCTTGGTGAGGGTTACTAGGCCAAGGTCGGCGGCGAGGGTCGCCAATCAAAGGACGCGATGCAAGTGGACTAAGACTTTGTTGGAGTGGGGTCCACGTCCTGCGCCGGAGCCGCCACCGTGGACAGACGCCCACCCGGACCCTTCCCTATGGGTTTAGGTGTGCGGCCGAGAGTCCGCACCTTGGGGGGGTTCTGTCACGCCCTGGTCTTAGTATTTTGTGTTTTCTTTATTATTTTGGTCAGGCCAGGGTGTGACATGGGTTTATTATGTGGTGTGTTTTGTCTTGTTTTTTTTTTGTAGGTATTGGGATTGTGATATAGTAGGGTTATCTAGAATAGTCTATGGCTGTCTGGAGTGGTTCTCAATCAGAGGCAGGTGTTTATCATTGTCTCTGATTGGGAACCATATTTAGGCAGCCATATTCTTTGAGTGTTTCGTGGGTGATTGTTCCTGTCTTTGTGTTTGTTTGCACCAGATAGGCTGTTTAGGTTTTGTATTGTTCGTGTTTATTCGTTTATTAAACATATCAAAATTACCACGCTGCATTTTGGTCCGCCTCTCCTTCGACGGAAGAAAACCGTAACAAATGCTTCATTTGTAAATTATGTTTGAGTGTGCCCCCGGCTATCCGTAAATAAATACATAAAAATTAAATTGTGCCGTCTGGTTTGCTTAATATAATGAATTTTAAATGATTTATACTTTAACTTTTGATACTCAAGTATATTTAAAACCAAATTGTGTTTTACTTTTACTCCAGTATTTTACTGGGGGATTTTCACTTTTACTTGAGTCATTTTCCATTAAGGTATCTTTACTTTTACTCAAGTATGATAATTGAGTACTTTTTCCACCACTGTTAATGTGTCATGATTCATGGATTACATTCTCATGAAGTCCAGTTCTGATTTACCTCCATGACTGTACTGATCATACACCTGCAGTAAGGAGCTTTTCTTTTGTCCTGTAGAGTTGTAGTCATGTTCATTGGCTGACATTGAGAGGTGGTGTTGTTGATTGATGACAAACTTTGGGAATGCTCTCAGAAAGAGAGTGCAGGAACCATCTCCAAGTCCATGCCATGACAATGTCTCCCAGTGGAAGAGGAGAGCAGGTGAGCATTCCATCTTCTGGCCATCCTGAGAGATACACAATAGAATGGTCTGAATGTGAATGATGGTCTCCCTCCAAGAGTTATGCCTACGAGAACTGACCGAGAAAGTAGGAAACCAATATGGACACATGTCGTAGTATAGATTGATGTATAATCAGCGTAAGGTGTGGGAAGGTAGAGTTAGGTAAGGTATAGTTTTTGAGAATAGGAAAAAGTTGAGCTCACACACACCACTATTAAGATTGTTATATATATCAGTTGGGGTCTCTATAAGCTTCAATATGAGGCCCTGAAACTAGCATGAAGTATAGTCAAACTTTTTTGCTTTGGGGTAAGTTAAGCAAATGGTTGAGCCAATGGCAAGTTGAGCAAGTTTTTTCTTCCCAGGGTAATGTAAGTCATTATCGATGGGATATAAGATAACAGGGTCAGGCCTATATTAAAAATACAAAGTGTTTGTTAGGTGTTAAGCCTGTGTTAAAATATGTTTAATATCATTAAAAGACTGTTTGGGAAATAAAGATAAACATGGTTTTGAAAAGGTAGTGGCAATATTTCATTAAGGTTGGTCAATTTACCCCATACTCAGGGGAAGTTGTGCCAAGAGACCACTATTTTGGGGCAAGCTATGTTTTCCAAAACTGTTATGTTTACATGAATTCTGATTATTTCAAGGGATACACAACATCCTGAAACAAACTCAGCAAAAAAAGAAACATCCTCTCACTGTCAACTGCATTTATTTTCAGCAAACTTAACATGTGTAAATATTTGTATGAACATAACAAAATTCAACAACTGAGACAAACTGAACAAGTTCCACAGACATGTGACTAACAGAAATGGAATAATGTGTCCCTGAACAAAATCAAAAGTTACATTCAGTATCTGGTGTGGCCACCACCTGCATTAAGTACTGCAGTGCATCTCCTCCTCATGGACTGCACCAGATTTGCCAGTTCTTGCTGTGAGATGTTACCCCACTCTTCCACCAAGGCACCTGCCAGGTCCTGGACATTTCTGCGGTGAATGGCCCTAGCCCTCACCCTCCGATCCAACAGGTCCCAGACGTGTCAATGGGATTGAGATCCAGGTTCTTCGCTGGCCATGGCAGAACACTGACATTCCTGTCTTGCAGGAAATCACGCACAGAACAAGCAGTATAGCTGGTGGCATTGTCATGCTGGAGGGTCATGTCAGGAAGGGTACCACATGAGGGAGGAGGATGTCTTCCCTGTAACGCACAGCGTTGATATAGTGTTGCCGGTGATGTCTGGTGAGGACCTGCCTTACAACAGGCCTACAAGCCCGACTGACACAAAACGACAATCCTCACATCCTCACAACCCTATGTTATTAACTTACACTCACTCAAACAGACCCAACATGGCAGGACAGTGACACTATGCTCCCCATTTACCTAATTAGGGCATGTGCCACTGACATGGCCAGTGAACCAAGCAGCATCTTTGCCCTCTTGCCCTGAAGAGAGACTGGCACTGGGGTTTAAGCATTTGATTGGCTCTCACTGGTGTCAGCAGGGCAACATACTCAGAGTGCCACTTCATTCTGAAGCCTGAATAAAGGCAGCAAGCACTGTGAAATTTGCACAAATATGGGTCTGGAGTCGCTAGACTGTAAGAAAATAGGCAGCATGTAGGCAGTGTGATTGAGATACCTTCCTAAGAGTAGCATTACAAACATAGGCACAGACCTACATACGATAACATGTACAGTGCCTTGCGAAAGTATTCGGCCCCCTTGAACTTTGCGACCTTTTGCCACATTTCAGGCTTCAAACATAAAGACATGAAACTGTATTTTTTTGTGAAGAATCAACAACAAGTGGGACACAATCATGAAGTGAAACGACATTTATTGGATATTTCAAACTTTTTTAACAAATCAAAAACTGAAAAATTGGGCGTGCAAAATTATTCAGCCCCTTTAAGTTAATACTTTGTAGCGCCACCTTTTGCTGCGATTACAGCTGTAAGTCGCTTGGGGTATGTCTCTATCAGTTTTGCACATCGAGAGACTGAAATTTTTTCCCATTCCTCCTTGCAAAACAGCTCGAGCTCAGTGAGGTTGGATGGAGAGCATTTGTGAACAGCAGTTTTCAGTTCTTTCCACAGATTCTCGATTGGATTCAGGTCTGGACTTTGACTTGGCCATTCTAACACCTGGATATGTTTATTTTTGAACCATTCCATTGTAGATTTTGCTTTATGTTTTGGATCATTGTCTTGTTGGAAGACAAATCTCCGTCCCAGTCTCAGGTCTTTTGCAGACTCCATCAGGTTTTCTTCCAGAATGGTCCTGTATTTGGCTCCATCCATCTTCCCATCAATTTTAACCATCTTCCCTGTCCCTGCTGAAGAAAAGCAGGCCCAAACCATGATGCTGCCACCACCATGTTTGACAGTGGGGATGGTGTGTTCAGCTGTGTTGCTTTTACGCCAAACATAACGTTTTGCATTGTTGCCAAAAAGTTCAATTTTGGTTTCATCTGACCAGAGCACCTTCTTCCACATGTTTGGTGTGTCTCCCAGGTGGCTTGTGGCAAACTTTAAACGACACTTTTTATGGATATCTTTAAGAAATGGCTTTCTTGCCACTCTTCCATAAAGGCCAGATTTGTGCAATATACAACTGATTGTTGTCCTATGGACAGAGTCTCCCACCTCAGCTGTAGATCTCTGCAGTTCATCCAGAGTGATCATGGGCCTCTTGGCTGCATCTCTGATCAGTCTTCTCCTTGTATGAGCTGAAAGTTTAGAGGGACGGCCAGGTCTTGGTAGATTTGCAGTGGTCTGATACTCCTTCCATTTCAATATTATCGCTTGCACAGTGCTCCTTGGGATGTTTAAAGCTTGGGAAATCTTTTTGTATCCAAATCAGTCTTTAAACTTCTTCACAACAGTATCTCGGACCTGCCTGGTGTGTTCCTTGTTCTTCATGATGCTCTCTGCGCTTTTAACGGACCTCTGAGACTATCACAGTGCAGGTGCATTTATACGGAGACTTGATTACACACAGGTGGATTGTATTTATCATCATTAGTCATTTAGGTCAACATTGGATCATTCAGAGATCCTCACTGAACTTCTGGAGAGAGTTTGCTGCACTGAAAGTAAAATTGCACGCCCAATTTTTCAGTTTTTGATTTGTTAAAAAAGTTTGAAATATCCAATAAATGTCGTTCCACTTCATGATTGTGTCCCACTTGTTGTTGATTCTTCACAAACAAATACAGTTTTATATCTTTATGTTTGAAGCCTGAAATGTGGCAAAAGGTCGCAAAGTTCAAGGGGGCCGAATACTTTCGCAAGGCACTGTACGTACTATACACACATGTACACATGTATTTTGAATTGTAGATATGTGGTATTGGATTAGAGGCCTGAAGGCACACAGTGTGTTGTGAAATCTGTTGTGAATGTATTGTAATATTTAAAAAATGGTATAACTGTTAATTTTGCTGGACCCCAAGAAGAGTAGCTGCTGCCTTGGCAGGAACTAATAGGGATCCATAATAAATACAAATACAAACCTTGGTGCTTTTAATTAGTTATTTTTCCGCTTTAGTTATTAAAAAGTTCTCTGTGTTTTTAGCAGATTGTTTATGTTGTGCTCTAGGCTGATGTATATAACAACACCATTAGATGTCATTGTGAAGTAATACTGTCATATGGCCAATAGGTGGTGTTGTCTAGCTGCTGGACAGTAGATCGTGCTACCTCAACATAGCCAGCAGGAGGCTCTCCAATAACATTCAGGCTACTGAGGTGACAAACACTAGCGTAGTTTTCATGTACCAGAATTTATGCCAATGATGAACATGCCAGAGGTAGAAAACCATTATGACCTATTAAGTATATCTCTTAAATACACCTTGTTAATAGCTCCCAACTACAAAATTACGATGAAACATCCTCAAGTCAAATATTTTGCCAAGTCTTTTAACACGCAGTGCTAAACATGATTGATTGTGTGAAAGGTGAACTGTTGAGATTAAGACAGTTTTATAACACAGTTTTATAACGATCGTCACGTGGTTTAACAATCTATTTAAAGTTGTGAATGTCTGCTATGTTGTGAAATGAAATGAATAAGGATTTTAATAGGCCTATGAGCTCTTCCCTAAAGCTATGCCTAGTTAGGTAGGTGGACACTGCAAACCCTACTTCTGCTATTATAAAAGCCTTAAAATATACAGATCCACACAGCAATTAATGAGAGTACTTCTAGCTACATTGTTTTGCACAGTTCTTTAACAGTAGGTATATATAAGCAATAAGGCCCGAGGAGGTGTGGTATATGGCCAATATACCACGGCTAAGGGCTGTTCTTATGCACAACACTACGCGTACCACAAACCCCCGAGGTGCCTTATTGCTATTATAAACTGGTTACCAACGTAATTAGAGCAGTAAAAATAAATGTTTTATCGTACCTGTTGTATGCGGTCTTATATACCACAGCTTTCAACCAATCAGCATTCAGGGCTCGAACCACCCAGTTTATAATACTCTATACACCACACAGACTTCCTCTAAATGAGTGGACTTTGGATAATGCTATCAGTCCCTCCACTTCCACTTCAGATATTTATTGAAGAGGGGTGAGGTGGTGCAGAGCAACACACACACACGCACATGCACACGCACATGCAAAGTTGAGACGTGGCCCACAACAAAAGTGGCCACAGAGACCAACCGTCTTTGTTTAGGATGAACAATTAAAATGCTCCAAAGGACCCTTAATGAGCTGGCTGGCTTCTAGCCCCAAATTCCCCAAGGGAGGAATAAACACATCCCAGCACATTGAATGGTTAATGACCAACCAGATCCTTACTGACAGTAGAAAGCGTAGGCATACACGCAATCCTAAATATGGACTTACGGCACTAATGTTTTGTAGCATTTGGGATAAACATTGTTGGCAAATATTTAGCAATTCATTAAAAGGTGTAAGGAAAAACTAGAAATTGCTATTTGGAGGAAAGATTTGTTATTGGGACAATATGGGAATATCTGGTGCTCCTGTTTTGGTGTTTAAAGTGTACATTCATAACTCATACTGTACATAACACATACTGTACATAACACATACTGTACATAATACATACTGTACATAACACATACTGTACATAATACATACTGTACATAACACATACTGTACATAACACATACTGTACATAACACATACTTTATATAATTCACACTGCACATAACACATACTGTACATAACACATACTGTACATAACACATACTGCACATACTGTACATAACACATACTGTATATAACTCATACTGTACATAATACATACTGTATATAACACATACTGTATATAACTCATACTGTACATAATACATACTGTACATAACACATACTTTATATAATTCACACTGCACATAACACATACTGTACATAACACATACTGTACATAACACATACTGCACATACTGTACATAACACATACTGTATATAACTCCTACTGTACATAATACATACTGTATATAACACATACTGTATATAACTCATACTGTACATAATACATACTGTACATAACACATACTGTACATCACTCATACTGTACATAACACATACTGTACATAACTCATACTGCACTTAACACATACTGTACATAACTCATACTGTACATAACACATACTGTACATAACTCATACTGTACATAACACATACTGTACATAACACATACTGTACATAACTCATACTGCACTTAACACATACTGTACATAACTCATACTGTACATAACACATACTGTACATAACACATACTGTACATAACACATACTGTACATAACTCATACTGTACATAACACATACTGTACATAACACATACTGTACATAACACAATGTGGAGCAATGCATAATAATGTCAAACTCCCTGTAATACTTTTTGGATTTTAGTTGGATTTTCATGAAATATGAAAGACTTTTATACGTGTATTGTAATGTGGTGAGGTAAGTAGTATTGTAATGTGGTGAGGTAAGTAGTATTGTAATTTGTATCATTCAGTGAACCTTTCAGAAGTGATTTGGCTTTAGCTTTAATTCTAACGCTGTTTGCTCCTAGCAAGAGACTTACCTCACCTCTGAAAATCTACTGATTGAGGTTTCCTTGCTACACCTAGCCGTTTAGGTGCACACCTCACCCGTGATCACTTAATGTAATCTCACTCTGATTGAACTCACCATTATCCCACCAATATTCAGCTGAGCATGTATTCTTTCTTCTTGCTCCAGATAGGTGTCTTATGGATTGCCAGCACTAAAAGGAAACACCTGCATTTGAAAGTTCTCCTTTCCTGTGTACTTACTGCGATCTTTCGATAAAGGCAGTGGCTGGGAAGTCTGACTTCATGCCTCTCGCCCTCTGCAGGGCGTGGTCTACAGATAGTTGGCAGTGTGACTCATGTATTTGAATGGACTCCACCTTAGTTTCGTTCACTCTACCTCCCTGGGCAAATCTTGTGGATTTGTTGTGGTTCCTTACCACTGTTTCTACTGTGGTAGCTGTGGGGGTGATAATTGACCAAACACAACACAACTGTGAGTGTGGATAAGAGCTAGCTTTGATCTCACTGCTACTTTAAGACTTGTGGTCCTGATAGCCATTGTTGTAGACATTGTTGTTCACATTTTTTAGGATATTAAATTATATTCGATAAGACAGTTAATTTTTCCTGGCTCGGTGTGAGATAAGCTTTCTAAGGTTTCTGAATGAATAGAAGGTGATTTTCTTGGACTGCAGATTGGATCCTGTGCTTGGCTCCTTCCGTGGTGGATGACTGCTACAGGGTGATTAATGTGTTCATTTCCTATTATTAAAGACCAGTGCTGCAGGCTACAGATATGGGGTCCGTCATAAATCTTTGCCAAATGAACAGTCAAATAATCGCACATCGTAAATGAAATCTGGGCTCATTAATACTGACACCCAGACAAAGGGAGAGCACACACACGTCTGGTGTGTCGTGTGTCGTGTGAGTGTCATGTGTGTGTGTGTCGTGCGTCTGTCGTGTATGTGCGTGTGTGCGTGTGTGCGTGTGTGTGTGAGTGTCGTGAGTCTGTCGTGTATGTGCGTGTTTGCGTGTGTGCGTGTGTGTGTGCGCGCGTGTGTGTGTGTGTGTGTGTGTGTGTGTGTGTGTGTGTGTGTGTGTGCGTGCGTGCGTGCGTGTGTGCGTGTGTGTGTGTGTGTGTGCACGTGTGTTTGTGTGCAAATTTCAATTATATCACATACAAACACACACACACTCGGCCATCCTGGCACACCACTCAGAACAATGACAGGCTAATGATAACAAGCTGACACTGAGGGTCTAGTGTGTGTCTCTCCTCTGGATTAATACATCGATGTGGTCATCACACAGTGACCCACATTGTAAAGACAAAGAAATCCTAATATGTGAATGATGGAGTAAATGACCTCTATATACTAATACAATGACCTCTAAGTAATAATTGAATTACCTATATATAGTAATATAATAACCTCTAATATAATAATATAATATAATGACCTCATAATAATAATAATATAATGACCTCTAATATAATAATTTAATGACCTCTATGTAATAATATGGCCATTATAATCTCTGAGACACCACAACCCCTCATCCCTTCATTTAACCAGAAATACCTCTGAGACAACACAACCCATCATCCCTTCATTTAACCAGAAATACCTCTGAGACAACACAACCCCTCATCCCTTCATTTAACCAGAAATACCTCTGAGACAACACAACCCATCATCCCTTCATTTAACCAGAAATACCTCTGAGACAACACAACCCATCATCCCTTCATTTAACCAGAAATACCTCTGAGACAACACAACCCCTTATCCCTTCATTTAACCAGAAATACCTCTGAGACAACACAACCCCACATCCCTTCATTTAGCCAGTAATATCTCTCTGAAACACCACAATCCCACATCCCTTCATATATCCAGTAATATCTCTCTGAGACACCACAATCCCACATCCCTTCATATATCCAGTAATATCTCTCTGAAACACCACAATCCCACATCCCCTCATTTAGCCAGTAATATCTCTCTGAGACACCACAACCCAACATCACTTCATTCAGACAGTTTGTCTGGCTCCCAAAGTCTGTTTCTGGCTCACACACACATTACAAATACATAATCAAGATCCCCCTCTCTCTCTCTCTCTCACTCTCTCTCTGTCTCTCTCTCTCTCTCTCTCAACCCTCTCTGTCTCTCCCTGTCGGTCTCTTTCTCTCTCTCTCTCTCTCTCTCACTCTCTCTCTCTCTCTCTCTCTCTCACACACACTCTAACTCAACCCTTTCTGTCTCTCCCTCTCCCTCTGTCTCTGTCGCTCTCTCTCTCTCTCTCAACCCTTAATGTCCATCCCTCCCTCCCTCTCTCTCTGTCTCTCTCTCTCTCTCACTCACTCTCTCTCTCTCACACTCTCTCTCTCTCTCTCTCTCTCTCTCTCTCTCTCTCTCTCTCTCTAACACACACACTCTCTCTCTCTCACACACACACACTCTCTCTCTCTCTCTCTCTCTCACACACACTCTCTCTCTCTCTAACACACACTCTCTCTCTCAACCCTTTCTGTCCCTCCTTCTCTCTCTCTCTCTCTCCATCTCTCTCTCTCTCTCACACACTCCTACTCTCAACCCTTTCTGTCTCTCCCTCTGTCTCTGTCTCTGTCTCTCCCTCTGTCTCTCTCTCTCTCTCTCTCTCTCTCACTCACTCTCTCTCTCTCCCTCTCTCTTTCTCAACCCTTTCTGTCTCTCCCTCTGTCTCTCTCTATCACACACAAACTCACACACTCGCTCCCTATCTCTCTCGCTCTCTCCCTCCCTAACCTCTAGCGGTTGAGGTGGAGGTGGAGTCTCCAATCTCTTCTAGAGGTGGAGGTAGAGTCTCTCAACTCCTCTAGTCGTGGAGGTAGAGTCTCCCAACACCTCTAGCGGTGGAGGTGGAGTCTCCCATCTCCTCTAGAGGTGGAGGTGGAGGTGTAGTCTCCCATCTCCTTTAGAGGTGGAGGTGGAGTCTCCCATCTCCTCTAGCTTGGAGACAGTGGTGTAGTCTCCCATCTCCTCTAGAGGTGGAGGTGGACTCTCCCAACTCCTCTAGAGGTGGAGTCTCCCAACTCCTCTAGCGGTTGAGGTGGAGGTGTAGTCTCCCATCTCTTCTAGAGGTGGAGGTGGACTCTCCCAACTCCTCTAGAGGTGGAGACTCCCAACTCCTCTAGCGGTTGAGGTGGAGGTGTAGTCTCCCATCTCTTCTAGAGGTGGAGGTGGACTCTCCCAACTCCTCTAGAGGTGGAGTCTCCCATCTCCTCTAGCGGTTGAGGTGGAGGTGTAGTCTCCCATCTCCTCTAAAGGTGGAGGTGGAGTCTCTCATCTCCTCTAGAGGTGGAGTCTCCCAACACCTCTAGCGGTGGAGGTGGAGTCTCCCATCTCCTCTAGAGGTGGAGGTGGAGGTGTAGTCTCCCATCTCCTCTAGAGGTGGAGGTGGAGTCTCCCATCTCCTCTAGCTTGGAGACAGAGGTGTAGTCTCCCATCTCCTCTAGAGGTGGAGGTGGACTCTCCCAACTCCTCTATAGGTGGAGTCTCCCAACTCCTCTAGCGGTTGAGGTGGAGGCATAGTCTCCCATCTCTTCTAGAGGTGGAGGTGGACTCTCCCAACTCCTCTAGAGGTGGAGTCTCTCATCTCCTCTAGAGGTGGAGTCTCCCATCACCACTAGAGGTGGAGGTGGAGTCTCTCATCTCCTCTAGAGGCGGAGGTGGAGTCTCCCGTCTCCTCTAGCGGTGGAGGTAGAGTCTCTCATCTACACTAGAGGTGGAGGTGGAGTATCTAATCTCCTTTAGAGGTGGAGGTGGAGTCTCCCATCTCCTCTAGCAGTGGAGGTAGAGTCTCTCATCTACACTAGAGGTGGAGGCGGAGGTGGAGTCTATAATCTCCTTGAGAGGTGGAGTCTCCCATCTCCTCTAGAGGTGGAGGTGGAGTCTCCCATCTCCTCTAGCTGTGGAGGTGGACGTGTAGTCTCTCATCTCCTCTAGTGGTGGATGTGGAGTCTCCCATCTGCTCTAGAGGTGGAGGTGGAGTCTACCATCTCATCTAGCGGTGGAGTTGGAGGTGGAGTCTCCCATCTCCTCTAAAGGTGTAGGTGGAGTCTCCCATCTCCACTAGAGGCGGAGGTGGAGTCTCCCATCTCCACTAGAGGCGGAGGTGGAATCTCTCATCTCCTCTAAAGGTGGAGGTGGAGTATTCCATCTAATCTCAAGGTGTAGGAAGATTCTCTCATTTCCTCTAGAGGTGGACGTGGAGTCCCCAATCTCCTCTAGAGATGGCGGTGGAGTCTCCCATCTCCCCTAGCGGTGGAGGTGGAGGTGGAGTCTCTCATCTCCTTTAGAGGTGGAGGTGGAGTCTCCCATCTCCTCTAGCTGTGGAGGTGGAGGTGGAGTCTATAATCTTCTCTAGAGGTGGAGGTGGAGATGCAGTCTCCCATCTCCTCTGGAGGTGCAGGTGGAAGTGGATTCTCCCATGTCTATTAGCAGTGGAGGTGGTCGTGGACGTGGAGTCTCTCATCTCCTCTAAAGACGGAGGTGGAAGTGGAGTCTGCCATCTCCACTAGAGGTGGAGGTGGAGTCTCCCATCTCCTCTAGCGTTGGAAGTGTAGTCTCTCATCTAATCTAAAGGTGGAGGCAGATTCTCTCATTTCCTCTAGAGGTGGAGGTGGAGGTGGAGTCTCTCATCTACTCTAGAGGTGGAGATGGAGTCTCTCATCTCCTTTAGAGGTGGAGGTGGAGTCTCCCATCTCCTCTAGAGGTGCAGGTGGAAGTGGATTCTCCCATGTCTTCTAGCGGTGGAGGTGGAGTTGCAGTCTCCCATCTCCTCTAGAGGTGGAGGCTGAGGTGGAGTCTCTCATCTAATCTAAAGGTGGAGGAAGATTCTCTAATTTCCTCTAGAGGTGGAGGTGGTCCTCAATCTCATCTAGAGGTGGAGGTGGAGTCTCCCATCTCTTCTCGCGGTGATGGTGGAGTATCCCATCTCTTCTAACGGTGGAGGTGGAGTCTCCCATCTCATCTAGTGGTGGAGGTGGAGTCTCTCATCTACTCTAGAGATGGAGGTGGAGTCTCTCATCTCCTTTAGAGGTGGAGTCTCCCATCTCCTCTAGCTGTGGAGTTGGAGGTGGAGTCTCCCATCTCCTCTAAAGGTGTAGGTGGAGTCTCCCATCTCCACTAGAGGCGGAGGTGGAGTCTCCCATCTCCACTAGAGGCGGAGGTGGAATCTCTCATCTCCTCTAAAGGTGGAGGTGGAGTATCCCATCTCCACTAGAGGCGGAGGTGGAGTCTCCCGTCTCCTCTAGCGTTGGAAGTGTAGTGTCTCATCTAATCTCAAGGTGTAGGAAGATTCTCTCATTTCCTCTAGAGGTGGAGGTGGAGTCCCCAATCTCCTCTAGAGATGGCGGTGGAGTCTCCCATCTCCCCTAGCGGTGGAGGTGGAGGTGGAGTCTCTCATCTCCTTTAGAGGTGGAGGTGGAGTCTCCCATCTCCTCTAGCTGTGGAGGTGGAGGTGGAGTCTATAATCTTCTCTAGAGGTGGAGGTGGTGATGCAGTCTCCCATCTCCTCTGGAGGTGCAGGTGGAAGTGGATTCTCCCATGTCTTCTAGCGGTGGAGGTAGAGGTGCAGTCTCCCATCTCCTCTTGAGGTGTAGGTGGAGTCTCCCATCTCTTCTCGTGGTGAAGGTGGAGTCTCCCATCTCTTCTAACGGTGGAGGTGGAGTCTACCATCTCATCTAGCGGTGGAGTTGGAGGTGGAGTCTCTCATCTACTCTAGAGGTGGAGGTGGAGTCTCCCATCTCCTCTAGCTGTGGAGGTGGAAGTGGAGTTTATAATCTCCTCTAGAGGTGGAGGTGGAAGTGGAGATGGAGTCTCCCATCTCCTCTAGAGGTGCAGGTGGAAGTGGATTCTCCAATGTCTTCTAGCGGTGGAGGTGAGGTGCAGTCTCCCATCTCCTCTAGAGGTGGAGGCTGAGGTGGAGTCTCTCATATCCTCTAGAGGGGGAGGTGGAGTCTCTCATCTTCTATAGAGGTGGAGGTGGAGTCTCTCATCTCCTCTAGAGGGGGAGGTGGAGTCGCTCATCTCCCCTTGAGGTGGAGGTGGAGTCTCCCATCTCCTATAAAAGTGGAGGAAGAGGTGTAGTCAACCATGTCCTCTAGTGTTGGAGGTGGAGTCTCTAATCTCCTCTGGAGGTGGAACTGGAGTCTATAATCTCCTCTAGAGGTGGAAGTGGAGTCACCCATCTCCTCTAGAGGTGGAGGTGGAGTCTCCCATCAAATCTAGAGGTGGAGGTGGAGATGGAATATCCCATCTCCTCTAGAGGTGCAGGTGGAAATGGAGACTCTCATGTGCTCTAGTGGTGGACGTGGAGGTGCAGTCTCCCATCTCCTCTAGAGGTGGAGGTGTAGTCTCCCATCTCCTCTATTGGTTGACGTGGAGTCTCCCATCTCCTCTAGAGGTGGAGGGGGAGTCTCAAATCTCCTCTAGTGGTGGAGGTGGAGTCTCTCATCTCCTCTAGAGGTGGAGGTGGAAGTGGAGTTTATAATCTCCTCTAGAGGTGGAGGTGGGGGTGGAAATGGAGTCTCCCATCTCCTCTAGAGGTGCAGGTGGAAGTGGATTCTCCAATGTCTTCTAGCGGTGGAGGTGAGGTGCAGTCTCCCATCTCCTCTAGAGGTGGAGGCTGAGGTGGAGTCTCTCATATCCTCTAGAGGGGGAGGTGGAGTCTCTCATCTTCTATAGAGGTGGAGGTGGAGTCTCTCATCTCCTCTAGAGGGGGAGGTGGAGTCGCTCATCTCCCCTTGAGGTGGAGGTGGAGTCTCCCATCTCCTATAGAAGTGGAGGAAGAGGTGTAGTCAACCATGTCCTCTAGTGTTGGAGGTGGAGTCTCTAATCTCCTCTGGAGGTGGAACTGGAGTCTATAATCTCCTCTAGAGGTGGAAGTGGAGTCACCCATCTCCTCTAGAGGTGGAGGTGGAGTCTCCCATCAAATCTAGAGGTGGAGGTGGAGATGGAATATCCCATCTCCTCTAGAGGTGCAGGTGGAAATGGAGACTCTCATGTGCTCTAGTGGTGGACGTGGAGGTGCAGTCTCCCATCTCCTCTAGAGGTGGAGGTGTAGTCTCCCATCTCCTCTATTGGTTGACGTGGAGTTTCCCATGTCCTCTAGAGGTGGAGGGGGAGTCTCATATCTCCTCTAGTGGTGGAGGTGGAGTCTCTCATCTCCTCTAGAGGTGGAGGTGGAGTCACCCATCTCCTCTAGAGGTGGAGGTGGAGTCACCCATCTCCTCTAGTGGTGGATATGGAGTCTCCCATCTCCTATAGAGGTGGAGGTGGGGTCTCCTATCTCCTCTAGTGGTGGAGGTGGAGTCTCTCATCTCCTCTAGAGGTGGAGGTGGAGATGGAATCTGCATTTCCTCTAGAGGTGCAGTTGGAAATGGAGACTCTCATGTGCTCTAGTGGTGGACGTGGAGGTGCAGTCTCCCATCTCCTCTAGAGGTGGAGGTGTAGTCTCCCATCTCCTCTATTGGTTGACGTGGAGTCTCCCATGTCCTCTAGAGGTGGAGGTGGAGTCTCATATCTCCTCTAGTGGTGGAGGTGGAGTCTCTCATCTCCTATAGAGGTGGAGGTGGAGTCTCCCATCTCCTCTAGAGATGGAGGTGGAGTCTCTCATCTCCACTAAAGGTGGAGATGGAGCTGGAGTCTCTCATCTCCACTAGAGGTGGAGGTGGAGTCACCCATCTCCTGTGGAGGTGGAGGTGGAGTGTCCCATCTCCTCTAGAGGTGGAGGTGGAGTCTCCCATCTCCTCTAGAGGTGGAGTCTCTCATCTCCTCTAGCGGTGGAGGTGGAGTCTCCCATCTCCTCTAGAGGTGGAGGTGGAGGTGTAGTCTCCCATCTCCTCTAGAGGTGGAGGTGGAGTCTCCCATCTCCTCTAGCTTGGAGACAGAGGTGTAGTCTCCCATCTCCTCTAGAGGTGGAGGTGGACTCTCCCAACTCCTCTATAGGTGGAGTCTCCCAACTCCTCTAGCGGTTGAGGTGGAGGCATAGTCTCCCATCTTTTCTAGATGTGGAGGTGGACTCTCCCAACTCCTCTAGAGGTGGAGTCTCTCATCTCCTCTAGAGGTGGAGTCTCCCATCACCACTAGAGGTAGAGGTGGAGTCTCTCATCTCCTCTAGAGGCGGAGGTGGAGTCTCCCGTCTCCTCTAGCGGTGGAGGTAGAGTCTCTCATCTACACTAGAGGTGGAGGTGGAGTATCTAATCTCCTTTAGAGGTGGAGGTGGAGTCTCCCATCTCCTCTAGCAGTGGAGGTAGAGTCTCTCATCTACACTAGAGGTGGAGGCGGAGGTGGAGTCTATAATCTCCTTGAGAGGTGGAGTCTCCCATCTCCTCTAGAGGTGGAGGTGGAGTCTCCCATCTCCTCTAGCTGTGGAGGTGGACGTGTAGTCTCTCATCTCCTCTAGCGGTGGATGTGGAGTCTCCCATCTGCTCTAGAGGTGGAGGTGGAGTCTACCATCTCATCTAGCGGTGGAGTTGGAGGTGGAGTCTCCCATCTCCTCTAAAGGTGTAGGTGGAGTCTCCCATCTCCACTAGAGGCGGAGGTGGAGTCTCCCATCTCCACTAGAGGCGGAGGTGGAATCTCTCATCTCCTCTAAAGGTGGAGGTGGAGTATCCCATCTCCACTAGAGGCGGAGGTGGAGTCTCCCGTCTCCTCTAGCGTTGGAAGTGCAGTGTCTCATCTAATCTCAATGTGTAGGAAGATTCTCTCATTTCCTCTAGAGGTGGAGGTGGAGTCCCCAATCTCCTCTAGAGATGGCGGTGGAGTCTCCCATCTCCACTAGAGGCGGAGGTGGAGTCTCCCATCTCCCCTAGCGGTGGAGGTGGAGGTGGAGTCTCTCATCTCCTTTAGAGGTGGAGGTGGAGTCTCCCATCTCCTCTAGCTGTGGAGGTGGAGGTGGAGTCTATAATCTTCTCTAGAGGTGGAGGTGGAGATGCAGTCTCCCATCTCCTCTGGAGGTGCAGGTGGAAGTGGATTCTCCCATGTCTATTAGCAGTGGAGGTGGTCGTGGACGTGGAGTCTCTCATCTCCTCTAAAGACGGAGGTGGAAGTGGAGTCTGCCATCTCCACTAGAGGTGGAGGTGGAGTCTCCCATCTCCTCTAGCGTTGGAAGTGTAGTCTCTCATCTAATCTAAAGGTGGAGGCAGATTCTCTCATTTCCTCTAGAGGTGGAGGTGGAGGTGGAGTCTCTCATCTACTCTAGAGGTGGAGATGGAGTCTCTCATCTCCTTTAGAGGTGGAGGTGGAGTCTCCCATCTCCTCTAGAGGTGCAGGTGGAAGTGGATTCTCCCATGTCTTCTAGCGGTGGAGGTGGAGTTGCAGTCTCCCATCTCCTCTAGAGGTGGAGGCTGAGGTGGAGTCTCTCATCTAATCTAAAGGTGGAGGAAGATTCTCTAATTTCCTCTAGAGGTGGAGGTGGTCCTCAATCTCATCTAGAGGTGGAGGTGGAGTCTCCCATCTCTTCTCGCGGTGATGGTGGAGTATCCCATCTCTTCTAACGGTGGAGGTGGAGTCTCCCATCTCATCTAGTGGTGGAGGTGGAGTCTCTCATCTACTCTAGAGATGGAGGTGGAGTCTCTCATCTCCTTTAGAGGTGGAGTCTCCCATCTCCTCTAGCTGTGGAGTTGGAAGTGGAGTCTCCCATCTCCTCTAAAGGTGTAGGTGGAGTCTCCCATCTCCACTAGAGACGGAGGTGGAGTCTCCCATCTCCACTAGAGGCGGAGGTGGAATCTCTCATCTCCTCTAAAGGTGGAGGTGGAGTATCCCATCTCCACTAGAGGCGGAGGTGGAGTCTCCCGTCTCCTCTAGCGTTGGAAGTGTAGTGTCTCATCTAATCTCAAGGTGTAGGAAGATTCTCTCATTTCCTCTAGAGGTGGAGGTGGAGTCCCCAATCTCCTCTAGAGATGGCGGTGGAGTCTCCCATCTCCCCTAGCGGTGGAGGTGGAGGTGGAGTCTCTCATCTCCTTTAGAGGTGGAGGTGGAGTCTCCCATCTCCTCTAGCTGTGGAGGTGGAGGTGGAGTCTATAATCTTCTCTAGAGGTGGAGGTAGAGATGCAGTCTCCCATCTCCTCTGGAGGTGCAGGTGGAAGTGGATTCTCCCATGTCTTCTAGCGGTGGAGGTAGAGGTGCAGTCTCCCATCTCCTCTTGAGGTGTAGGTGGAGTCTCCCATCTCTTCTCGTGGTGAAGGTGGAGTCTCCCATCTCTTCTAACGGTGGAGGTGGAGTCTACCATCTCATCTAGCGGTGGAGTTGGAGGTGGAGTCTCTCATCTACTCTAGAGGTGGAGGTGGAGTCTCCCATCTCCTCTAGCTGTGGAGGTGGAAGTGGAGTTTATAATCTCCTCTAGAGGTGGAAGTGGAGATGGAGTCTCCCATCTCCTCTAGAGGTGCAGGTGGAAGTGGATTCTCCAATGTCTTCTAGCGGTGGAGGTGAGGTGCAGTCTCCCATCTCCTCTAGAGGTGGAGGCTGAGGTGGAGTCTCTCATATCCTCTAGAGGGGGAGGTGGAGTCTCTCATCTTCTATAGAGGTGGAGGTGGAGTCTCTCATCTCCTCTAGAGGGGGAGGTGGAGTCGCTCATCTCCCCTTGAGGTGGAGGTGGAGTCTCCCATCTCCTATAAAAGTGGAGGAAGAGGTGTAGTCAACCATGTCCTCTAGTGTTGGAGGTGGAGTCTCTAATCTCCTCTGGAGGTGGAACTGGAGTCTATAATCTCCTCTAGAGGTGGAAGTGGAGTCACCCATCTCCTCTAGAGGTGGAGGTGGAGTCTCCCATCAAATCTAGAGGTGGAGGTGGAGATGGAATATCCCATCTCCTCTAGCGGTGCAGGTGGAAATGGAGACTCTCATGTGCTCTAGTGGTGGATGTGGAGGTGCAGTCTCCCATCTCCTCTAGAGGTGGAGGTGTAGTCTCCCATCTCCTCTATTGGTTGACGTGGAGTTTCCCATGTCCTCTAGAGGTGGAGGGGGAGTCTCATATCTCCTCTAGTGGTGGAGGTGGAGTCTCTCATCTCCTCTAGAGGTGGAGGTGGAGTCACCCATTACCTGTGGAGGTGGAGGTGGAGTCTCCCATCTCCTCTAGAGGTGGAGGTGGAGTCACCCATCTCCTCTAGTGGTGGATATGGAGTCTCCCATCTCCTGTAGAGGTGGAGGTGGGGTCTCCTATCTCCTCTAGTGGTGGAGGTGGAGTCTCTCATCTCCTATAGAGGTGGAGGTGGAGTCTCCCATCTCCTCTAGAGATGGAGGTGGAGTCTCTCATCTCCACTAAAGGTGGAGATGGAGCTGGAGTCTCTCATCTCCACTGGAGGTGGAGTCACCCATCTCCTGTGGAGGTGGAGGTGGAGTGTCCCATCTCCTCTAGAGGTGGAGGTGGAGTCTCCCATCTCCTCTAGAGGTGGAGTCTCTCATCTCCTCTAGAGGTGGAGTTGGAGTCTCTCATCTCCTCTAGAGGTGGAGGTGTAGTCTCTCATCTCCTCTAGAGGTGGAGGTGGAGGTAGAGGTGGAGTTGGAGTCTTCCATCTCCTCTCGTGGTGGAGGTGGAGTTTCTAATCTCCTCTAGAGGTGGAGGTGGAGTCTCCCATCTCCTCTAGATGTCGAGGTGGAGTCTCCCATCTCCTCTAGCGGTGGAAGGGGAGGTGTATTCTCGGGTGCAGCTCAGCCACTCTCAAGGTCCTAAACGATTCAAGACAGTACTGTTCGTCCGTCTTCATCAACCTGGCCAAGGCTTTCGACTCTGTCAATAACCGTATTCTTATCGGCAGTCTCAACAGCCTTAGTTTCTCTAATGACTACCTCGCCTGGTTCATTGACTACTTCTCATTTAGAGTTCAGTGTGTCAAATCGGAGGACCTCTGGCAGTCTCTATGGGGGTTCCACAAGGTTCAATAAAATTACATTTCTCTGTATATATCAATGAATTTGCCCTTGCTGCGTGATTCTTTGTTCCACCTCTACGCAGATGACACTATTTTGTATACATGTACATCTGGCCCTTCTTTGGACACTGTGTTAACAAACCTCCAAATGAGCTTCAACGCCATACAACACTCCTTCTGTGGCCTCCAAATGCTTTTAAATGCTCGCGTCTGCCCGCCTGACTAGCATCACTACTCTGGACGGTTCCAACTTAGAATATGTGGACAACTATAAATACCTAGGTGTCTGGCTAGACTGTAAACTCTCCTTCCAGACTCACATTAGGCATCTCCAATCCAAAGTTAAATCTAGAATCGGTTTCCTATTTCGCAACAAAGCCTCCTTCACTCATGCTGCGAAACATACCCTCGTAAAACTGACTATCCTACAGATCCTTGACTTCGGCGATGTCATTTACAAAATAGCCTCCAACACTACTCAGCAAATTGGATGCAGTCTATCACAGTGCCATCCATTTTGACACCAAAGTCCCATATACTGCCCACACCTGCGACCTGTATGCTCTCGTTGGCTGGCCCTCGCTACATATTCATCGCCAAACCCACCGGCTCCAAATCAAATCAAATCAAATTTTATTTGTCACATACACATGGTTAGCAGATGTTAATGCGAGTGTAGCGAAATGCTTGTGCTTCTAGTTCCGACAATGCAGTAATAACCAACAAGTAATCTAGCTAACAATTCCAAAACTACTACCTTATAGACACAAGTGTAAGGGGATAAATAATATGTACATAAAGATATATGAATGAGTGATGGTACAGAGCGGCATAGGCAAGATACAGTAGATGGTATTGAGTGCAGTATATACATATGAGATGAGTATGTAAACAAAGTGGCATAGTTAAAGTGGCTAGTGATACATGTATTACATAAATATGCAGTAGATGATATAGAGTACAGTATATACGTATACATATGAGATGAATAATGTAGGGTATGTAAACATTATATTAGGTAGCATTGTTTAAAGTGGCTAGTGATATATTTTACATCATTTCCCATCAATTCCCATTATTAAAGTGGCTGGAGTTGAGTCAGTGTGTTGGCAGCAGCCACTCAATGTTAGTGGTGGCTGTTTAACAGTCTGATGGCCTTGAGATATAAGCTGATTTTCAGTGTCTCGGTCCCAGCTTTGATGCACCTGTACTGACCTCGCCTTCTGGATGATAGCGGGGTGAACAGGCAGTGGCTCGGGTGGTTGTTGTCCTTGATGATCTTTATGGCCTTCCTGTGACATCGGGTGGTGTAGGTGTCCTGGAGGGCAGGTAGTTTGCCCCCGGTGATGCGTTGTGCAGACCTCACTACCCTCAGGAGAGCCTTACGGTTGTGGGCGGAGCAGTTGCCGTACCAGGCGGTGATGCAGCCCGACAGGATGCTCTCGATTGTGCATCTGTAGAAGTTTGTGAGTGCTTTTGGTGACAAGCCAAATTTCTTCAGCCTCCTGAGGTTGAAGAGGCGCTGCTGCGCCTTCTTCACGATGCTGTCTGTGTGGGTGGACCAATTCAGTTTGTCTGTGATGTGTACGCCGAGCAACTTAAAACTTACTACCCTTACTACCCTCTCCACTACTGTTCCATCGATGTGGATAGGGGGGTGTTCCCTCTGCTGTTTCCTGAAGTCCACAATCATCTCCTTAAGACGTATATATAAGACGTGGCTAGGTAAAGCTCCACCATATCTCAACTCGCTGGTCAACACCCACCCGTAGCATGTGCTCCAGCAGGTATATTTCACTGGTCATCCCCAAACCCAACACCTCCTTTGGCCGACTTTCCTTCCAGTTCTCTGCTGCCAATGACTGGAACGACTTGCAAAAATCACTGAAGTTGGAGACTTATATCTCCCTCACTAACTTTAAGTGTCAGTTGTCAGAGCAGCTTACCGATCGCTGCAGCTGTACACATCCCATCTGTAAATAGCCCATCCATCAACCAACTACCTACCTACCTCATCCCCATATGTGTTTTTGTTTTTCTGCTCTTTTGCACACCAGAATTTCTACTTGCGCATCCTCATCTGCACATATCCTCCTGTGTAAATTGCTAAATTGTAATTTACTTCGCCACTTTTGGCCTATTTATTGCCTTACCTCCTTACTTCATTTGCACACACTGTAGACAGATTTTCATATTGTGTTATTGACTGTACAATTGTTTATCCCATGTGTAACTCTGTGTTGTTTTATCTTGGCCAGTGTCACGACTTCCGCCGAAGTTGGCTCCCCTGCCTGTTCGGGCGGTGCTAGTCGCCACCGATCCCTTTTCCCTTTTCTGTTTGTTTTGTCTTATTAGTGTCCTATTATGTTTTCCTGATGGGAGTCCTTATAGTAAACCCACCCTTCTAGTAAACCCACCCTTGTTTTGTGCGGGATTGTTTTAGTGTTACGTGTTGTGTTGTTGGGTGTGTTCGTGCTCCGGACTGGGTACCCTGTGTTTTGGGTTGGTCCGTAATTTTCACGCCCTGTGTTTTGGGTTGGTCTGTAATTTTCACGCCCTGTGTTTGGGCATTGTATTTTGGTGCCACATTAAAGTGCACTTCTCCCTTGGAACTCTCTGCTCTCTGCGCCTGATTCTTACCTCACACACCTAGTCCCGCGTGACAGCCAGGTAGCAGTTGTAAATGAGAACTTGTTCTCAACTGGCCTACCTGGTTAAATAAAGGGGAAATAAATAAAAAATGAATAAAAATAATTTGACAAGGCACTGTATAATAGGTATAGTCTGGATTTCTGGTTAGTGAGAACTCTCTTCACTCACCTATGTGTCTCTTATACACATGCAGACACTGTAAAAGATATGCTCTGCGTGGAATGATGTGTTGCTACAGACTGAAGCAAAGCAATAGGTTAAATTCTCAGTCCCACAGAGTGCTCATTGATAATCTGATGATGTGTTAACCCCTTAGATTGCTGGATTTATTGGTGGGTTGTATTATAGGAGAACCCATGCTGACTGTTCACAATCTGTTTGGTGATTTATAAGCAACTCTTCGCCTTTGATAGCATATTATTAAATGTACCAAAAATCTGTTGTGTGGTTAGGCTACTAATATTTGTGTATCAATGCATATAAATTCATATTAAAGAAACCCAAAACAAACCATGTGTTTTTATTCTTTCCAGTCTTCATACGTGATTACTGTAACGCTTGTCTTCGTCCTCCTCAGATGAGAAGTAAGAAAGGTCAGCCCAATGCGCAGCGTGGTAGGTGTCCGTATTGTATTTAATGCGAATACTGAACACTTGAACAAAAACAATAAAACGACGAGTCCTGAACGGTGCAGCAAAACACAGAACAGAAAATAATCACCCACAACTCAAAGGTGAAACCAGGCTACCTAAGTATGGTTCTCAATCAGGGACAACGATTGACAGCTGCCTCTGATTGAGAACCATACCAGGCCAAACACAGAAATCCCAAATTATAGAAAAAAGAACATAGACTGCCCACCCCAACTCACGCCCTGACCATACTAAAACAAAGACAAAACAAAGGAACTAAGGTCAAAACGTGACAATTACTTTATATGTTCAGTATGCTTTAACAAGGAGGTCGTTAACGCATCCAAATATGAACACAGCAGCATCTCTCCTCTCCACACACACCTCCACACACACCTCCACACACAGCTCCACACACAGTTCCACAGCTCCACACACAGCTCCACAGTTCCACACACAGCTCTACAGCTTCACACACAGCTCCACACACAGCTCCACACACAGCTCCTCACACAACTCCACAGCTCCACACACAGTTCCACAGCTCCAAACACAGCTCCACAGCTCCACACACAGTTCCACAGCTTCACACACAGCTCCACAGTTCCACACACAGCTCCACACACAACTCCACACACAGCTCCACAGTTCCACACACAGCTCCACACACAGCTCCACCAGCAGCTCCACACACAGCTCCACAGATCCACACACAGCTCCACACACAGCTCCACACACAGCTCCACAGTTCCACACACAGCTCCACAGTTCCACACACAGCTCCACACACAGCTCCACAGCTCCACACACAATTCCACAGCTTAACACACAGCTCCAAACACAGCTGCACAGTTCCACACGCAGCTCCACACACATCTCCGCACGCAGCTCCACACACAGCTCCACAGTTCCACACACAGCTCCACAGCTCTACACACAGCTCCACACACAGCTCCACAGCTTCACACACAGTTCAACACACAGCTCCACAGTTCCACACACAGCTCCACACACAACTCCACAGCTCCACACACAGCTCCACACACAGATCCACAGTTTCACACACAGCTCCACAAACAGTTCCACAGCTCCACAGTTCAACACACAGCTTCACATAGAGCTCCACAGTTCCATACACAGCTCCACACACAGTTCCACAGCTTCACAGTTCCACACACAGCTCCACACACAGTTCCACAGCTCTGACACACAGCTCCACACACAGCTCCACAGCTCCACACACAGTTCCACAGTTCCACACACAGCTCCACACACAGCTCCACAGCTTCACACACAGCTCAACACACAGCTCCACAGTTCCACACACAGCTCCACACACAACTCCACACACAGCTCCACAGTTCCACACACAGCTCCACAGCTCCACACACAGATCCACAGCTCCACACACAGCTCCACAGTTCCCCACACAGCTCCATGGCTCCACACACAGCTCCAAAGCTCCACACACAGCTCCACACACAGCTCCACACACAGCTCCACACACAGCTCCACAGCTCCACACACAGCTCCACAGCACCATAAACAGTTCCACAGTTCCACACACAGTTCCAAACACAGCTCCACAGCTCCACACACAGCTCCACAGCTCCACACACAGCTCCACAGCTCCACACACAGCTCCACACACAGCTCCACACACAGCTCCACAGCACCACAAACAGTTCCACAGTTCCACACACAGTTCCAAACACAGCTCCACAGCTCCACAAACAGTTCCACAGCTCCACACACAGCTCCACACACAGCTCCACACAGAGCTCCACAAACAGTTCCACAGCTCCACAAACAGCTCCACACACAGCTCCACACACAGCTCCACAAACAGTTCCACACACAGCTCCACAAACAGCTCCCCAAACAGCTCCACACACAGCTCCACACACAGCTCCCCAAACAGCTCCACACACAGCTCCACAAACAGCTCCCCAAACAGCTCCACACACAGCTCCACAAACAGTTCCACAGCTCCACAAACAGCTCCACACACAGCTCCACACACAGCTCCACAAACAGTTCCACACACAGCTCCACAAACAGCTCCACACACAGCTTCACAAACAGTTCCACAGCTCCACACACAGCTCCACACACAGCTCCACACACAGCTCCACACACAGCTCCACGAACAGTTCCACACACAGCTCCACACACAGTTCCACAGCACCACATACAGCTCCACAAACAGCTCCACACAGAGCTCCACACACAGTTCCACAGCACCACACACAGCTCCACACACAGTTCCACACACAGCTCCACAAACAGTTCCACAGCACCACACACAGCTCCACACACAGCTCCACACACAGTTCCACAGCACCACATACAGCACCACACACAGCTCCACACACAGTTCCACAGCTCCACACACAGCACCACACACAGCTCCACACACAGCTCCACACACAGCTCCACACACAGCTCCACACACAGCACCACACACAGTTCCACACACAGCTCCACAAACAGTTCCACAGCACCACACACAGCTCCACACACAGCTCCACACACAGCTCCACACACAGCACCACACACAGCTCCACAAACACTTCCACAAACACTTCCACAGCTCCACACACAGCTCCACACACAGCTCCACACACAGCTCCACACACAGCTCCACGAACAGTTCCACACACAGCTCCACACACAGTTCCACAGCACCACATACAGCTCCACAAACAGCTCCACACAGAGCTCCACACACAGTTCCACAGCACCACACACAGCTCCACACACAGTTCCACACACAGCTCCACAAACAGTTCCACATCACCACACACAGCTCCACACACAGCTCCACACACAGTTCCACAGCACCACATACAGCACCACACACAGCTCCACACACAGTTCCACAGCTCCACACACAGCACCACACACAGCTCCACACACAGCTCCACACACAGCTCCACACACAGCTCCACACACAGCACCACACACAGTTCCACACACAGCTCCACAAACAGTTCCACAGCACCACACACAGCTCCACACACAGCTCCACACACAGCTCCACACACAGCATCACACACAGCTCCACAAACACTTCCACAAACACTTCCACAGCTCCACACACAGCTCCACAAACAGCTCCACAAACAGTTCCACAGCTCCACAAACAATTCCACAGCTCCGCGCACAGCTCCACAAACACTTCCACAAACACTTCCACAGCTCCACACACAGCTCCACATACAGCTCCACAAACAGTTCCACAGCTCCACAGACACCTCCACAAACAGCTCCACAAACAGTTCCACTGCACCACACACAGCTCCACACACAGCTCCACAAACAGTTCCACAGCTCTACACACAGCTCTACACACAGCTCCACAAACAGTTCCACAGCACCACACACAGCTCCACACACAGCTCCACACACAGCTCCACAAACAGCTCCACAAACACTTCCACAAACACTTCCACAGCTCCACACACAGCTCCACAAACAGCTCCACAAACAGTTCCACAGCTCCACAAACAGTTCCACAGCTCCACACACAGCTCCACAAACACTTCCACAAACACTTCCACAGCTCCACACACAGCTCCACACACAGCTCCACAAACAGTTCCACAGCTCCACAAACACTTCCACAGCTCCACACACAGCTCCACAAACAGCTCCACAAACAGTTCCACAGCTCCACAAACAGTTCCACAGCTCCACATACAGCTCCACAAACAGTTCCACAGCACCACACACAGTTCCACACACAGCTCCACAAACAGCTCCACAAACAGTTCCACACACAGCTCCACAAACAGCTCCACAAACAGTTCCACAGCACCACTAACAGCTCCTCTCAGCCAAACTCTGAGACCTGTCACATGCATACTGTTTACCATTCATCACCCACCCTCTCTCCACCTCTCACTATCTCCCTACACAGACCATTGCTTACCAATCCACTACCCTGCCTCACACACATACACACAGACACATGCATGTCAGCAAAAACACACGCCTGCACACATACACACACACACCCCACCCCAGTCTCTGCTGGCCTCCTTTCCCTGTCCAGTCCTGACATTGCTAATGATTCTCACTGGGGCACAGGATAACGTGTGACAGAGGAAGGCAGACCAGGGCTGAGGGTGGGGGGTGGAGGTGGGGAAGATGGGGGGAGGCACCGGGGAGGGGTTCAGGGATGGTGGTGGGTCGTGGTCCTGCTTTCTGCATGGTGGAAGGTTGGAGGATGCTCAGATGTGGGGAAGATGGTAATGTATTACATTTAAGACAGGCATGACAACCTGAATCAGCCTGCGTTCAGATCACTGGCTGGGCGAGAGAGTGGGAGGGGGAGGTGGGGAGGTAAACACAAAGGAGGAGAAATGGGGAGAAGAGGAAATGGAGGAGAGTAGTAGGAAATAACGTGTGATGGGAGAATTTAGCCCCAGGCATGGTGAATGTTTTTCTTATTTCTGTATAGTTAGGCTATTTATAATTCAAATGGTAATTCACCAGCATAGAATATCAAAGGTCCGTGTGTAAGATTTTTTTAACACAGAAAAAATTATAAATTAAATGCATATTTGGGTGAAAAGAAATTACCACCTGATTAAGAGTATTTATTGTTCCTCCTCACAGTGTTTGTAATAATGAAGATAAAAGTGAGTCGTTTATTTTCCATTTTATTTCAATTCATATGAGCTTATCTCAAAGCAGCTTGTAAATTTCAATCAAAGTTAAGGTAACATTGTGCATGATTAATTATATAAAGAGAATGCTTTGCTTGGTAGTCTGTATTTTTTCAATAAGGTTATGGATTATATTAATTACACATAACATGTTGTTATAGACCTATATAAACGTTGTTTTTTTTTTTTACTATTTTAAACAAAATATTGTTCAAACCTCAAAGGTCGGGAGGCTAATTTCCTCAAGCCGCTAAATTGCAATGGAATTCAGTAACTTCATAACCATTTAAAATCCAATTGGTTTCATAAGGTGTCATCTTCAGAAATTAGGGCAGGTTTATCAGTGATGTCACTCCTAATATTCTCTAACGTCACAGAGAAATTGGAGCAGCCTACAGAAGAGTCAGGTCTGTCATACTAGGCCTTGAGTTGGTAGCCGTAGGACTAACCTACAGATCTTCAGGCAGCTATGAGCACTCTAGCTTACATTTTTAAAGTTGAGGGTCTGTTATCATATGTCAGTGAAGTGAGGTAATGTTCTTGCTGACCCGAACCAATTGTTTTGATTGGCTAGATAGGCTATACTTACCCGAACAGGAGTGCTAAAAGGGGACAGATTTATCAAGATCCGACGTTTTATTTTTGTATTCCGCGTATGAACCGTTTTAAACAAACATTCGAAGAAATGTGGTCATTGCCAAGCTGCTATTGTTTTAAACATTGGAATCGAACATATTCCTGTCTCCATAAGCTTCAGGGGAGGAACAAAATGCGTTAGGCCATATTATGTCATTATGTCGAGTTTGTTTTACTCCAATGGACTTTATTTACATGTAATCTCTTTCATTTCATTGGAATAAAAATATATGTGTGTTCTTTATTGCAATCTAATAATGAAGCGAATATTTACATTTTGTTATTTGGGTTTGTATATACTGTTTTTGCATGCATTTTTTATTCTAACGTAAATGATTGACGAATACAAAATACACATTTAATTTCCAGTAATTTTAAACCTATTTCCAATATCAACATCTATTATCATTACTTTTCCTGTTCTTCAAAAACGTTCATTATTTCCTCCCTGCAGTCAAGTTTAAAAAAGTATTATGAGATATGCCTATTATTAGCCATATAAAATGAACTATCTTCCTAGTATGTAAATAATAGTTTATAATTATGTATAAATGCATTTCATAACTGCCCATGTCCAAATATTTTTTTACTTAGACTAAACCTTACCTTCAAATCAGGATGTTTCATAATGTATTTCAAACATTTGTCCCAACAAAATGATAAGGCAATCTTTCTGTATCTGCCCAGTATCTCTCTGTAAACCACATACATTCCTTGATGCACATGTTGTTGGTCCGTCCAGAAGGCAAGTTTTGGTCGAAAAAGTATATTTTTTGCTACCCTCTTTAATGTTTTAAATGTTCTATATCACCAAAATGTGTTATTTCGCTTGCTTCACACGGAAGCCCTAAAGGTTCTATATATAGAGCCCAAATTAACAATTTTTTCTAACAATATATGGTGTCCATTTCAAGGAAGGGAACGCCGAGAGACTGGGATAATTCGGGCCAACACGCCTACAGCATTCCCACATTCTCAGACACAATACGCTGACCACTCTATACATTGTCTGTTCGGGTAAACTATGTTAACTGCATCGTTATACAAACCATGCGCTCGACCAGCAGGCCTACTTCAAGGCACCCTGATCTGTCATATAGACCAAACTATGTGCCAAAAATATTTTAAATATAGGCAAAATGTTTGCCATATTAAAAATATGACTGAGTTACCAATGTCAAGGCTGCATAGTGAGTGAGGGCTATTCGCGCAGAAATTCAACTCCTGTTTTGTGCCTATGTTATGCATGATGTACGCCTATGATTTTACCTGGATCATTACCACAGAAAGGGGGAAATAATTGTCATTTTTACCATACTCCAAACCCTTAGGGCTATCATTCTCATCTCTTCTCAAGACTGCACTTTTCCCATCTCAACGCTCTTGCGCCAGACACCTTGCGTTATAAGCATCAGACAGACAGTTGGGCAAGTTAGGTCATTTAAAAACAAATACATGCAGTTTTCTTGACGGTAACGTTCAAGGGGAATAGTTAAAGTGTTGAATTGCCATCTACCAAATGCCTTTCTTGGTGACTGTTATTTTTGCGTCACCGTTTGCCTTATCCAATGCAAACAACATTCGCTAGCGTGTCACAGGCATTGCTCCAATCCCCCTTTATTTAACCGTATGGGACTGGTTGCACCCTCCCTCTTTCCGGGTTCCGTCATCACCTTCTCCCGCTGATCAGTGGAGCCAGTCTATCCTATAAGCGCGCTCACGGCCAACCTGCTAACATTCGCTGACACCCTCACGTTTCAGAGCCGGAGGAAATGGCCACGAGGACCGACGCATCGATATAGTCTTTCTTATTAGATTTCATTCAAAAGCTGTGCGTTGGAGGAATAGATTGCCTTCTGGAACTAATAATCTCTGTACACCGTATTTAGATTACCTTGACAACCGGTCTCAGTGATTGACAGCAGGACCGATACATGCGAGTTGTTGATGCGCTTAAAAAACTTTTATGAACCGAAGGTTCTACTTGGTCTTACCCGTTATGGTGATTTTTCCATTTCGGCTATTGCAATATTTTTTTTCTTGTTGAAAAATACACATCTTCACCTTGCTGCGGGTTTCTTCTTTATTGCCACTGCGGATTACAATTCTCAACTGGATGTAAAAGGCATTAACTTGATACACCACCTTCTCTGCGAACTGACTTATTCCCTGTGTTTTACCTTTTTATCTCCAAGACAGGCGCATGTCGATGGCGCAAAGGGTAGGCCTTAGTGCAGTTGCAATGTATAATTTCTTATTTGACTTTAAACTTCTGCCTCATGTTGATCGAACCTAATTTACTCATAAGTAATCTGGACAGCCTGAGAACATCTCAACGCTCCACATACAAGTAGCCTACAAATTGAGCTTTTCTCAGCAGTCTGCAGCCTGCATTAGACTAGTTGTTCTGTTTTCCACCCATGGGAAATTTGATTACATTAATTAATGTTCACTGTCATTCTCATGAGTAAAGGCTTGTGTTTGGGGGGATGTCTGTAGCCTACGATAAATCCGTGATAGAAGCATACCAACTGACAGTCCACGAGTTTCTCACATGTAACTCTGTCTTTCTCCATCCAGTACGATGAGCTGTCCCACTATGGTGTTGGGATGGACGGAGTTGGACTCCCGGCGTCCATGTATGGAGACCCCCATGCTCCCCGGACGCTTCCGCAAGTCCACCACTTGAACCATGGTCCGACTGCACATCCAACCCAGCACTATGGATCCCACGCACCCCACAACATCATGCCCAGCATGGGCAGCGTGGTGAACGACGCCTTAAAAAGAGACAAAGATCAAATCTATGGGTGCGCATCAGAAATATTCCACATTAGTGTCTGCTAGGTTTTCTTATTCTTGTTAGACCTATACTCATAACATTTAGAAGTGAATAGGGTATTTATCGACATTTAGAGAAATTAGAACCAAATCCTAACTTGACATAGGCTACGTGCATAAATCGAGTTTATGTCAATGCCACATTTTGCAAATAATGTGTTTTACGGGTAAGATTGTGGCCCTTATCCTGAGTGGAGACAATTCACATTTATCAGCTATGCTAGGCTAAAAACAAATACAAGACACGGATTATGAAACCTTAAATACAACACAGTCCACTTAAACAAAACGTGTATTTAACATTCCTGGTCTAATTGACGTTGATGTTTTGTCTGCATCATGTTGCAGTCACCCGTTGTTCCCTCTGCTCGCCTTGGTGTTTGAGAAGTGTGAGTTGGCGACCTGCACGCCCAGGGAGCCTGGAGTAGCGGGTGGCGATGTCTGCTCCTCAGACTCCTTCAACGAAGACATCGCTGTCTTTGCAAAACAGGTACTTGTGGTTTATGATAAGCCCTTTTTTTATGACCTAAACTATAGATAACGATAGGAGTGGGGGGGTTGTATAGCCTGCTTTAGACATTATCTGTGCTTTTAAACGTTAATAACATTTTACTTTTTTTATGTTTGATAATTGATGGACAGATGGATGGATTGTTTGATTGCTTGCCTGTTTGATTGATAGATTGATGGATTGATTGCGGTATGCAGACAATATACTAATATCATGCATTCTCTGTAGATACGGGCAGAAAAACCGTTATTTTCATCGAATCAAGAGGTGGACAATTTGGTAAGCCAGTTAACTTGCATGTCCACTTTTTACGCATCAATTGCGCAGCTGGATAAATCGTGTCATATTGTCTTGTTTCACTTTGTTTAAATACAACACGAACATTCAGAACGTTCCATTGAAGGAGCAACAGGAAACGCAGACGAGTCGTGGTCAAAGGCCTATTTTGCTCCTCTGCAGCGGGTAGCCGCGGAGGTCCTTGCCTTGGGCATCCCAAAACCAGGGACTGTCTAGGAACCATTGCTCTGCTAAAGCATCTATTTGATTAACGAAATACATTGTTTTAAGTCATGTAACATACTGTAACATATGGCTACTTTACTGTATAGGCCTACAGTGTGCATTCATTAATTTATGGTGTTATTACATTGGCCTAGTTACTGTTCATTAATGTATGGTGTTATTACATAGGCCTAGTTACTATTCATTAATGTATGGTGTTATTACATAGGCCTAGTTACTAATCATCAATGTATGGTGTTATTAGGCCTAGTTACTATTCATTTGAGGCAAACATGTCAGCATGACTAAATCCTAAATGTTCTGTTCTTTTTTTCCAGATGATCCAAGCTATTCAAGTATTGCGGTTTCATCTTTTAGAATTAGAGAAGGTAAATTATGTTTTATTGTAAACCTATATTTAATGCTTTACTCTTTGCTTTTTTGTTATTATAATTTTTTGTATGAACGTTATACAATCACCCATAACAGCATAGCTTTAACTTCTTGAAGTGTAATATTTTACTCTAACACACATAGTCCTACGCATGGCTGTGGCACCGAGATCTTGTAAGGGTGCTGCTAACACGAATTTTCATTGAATAGGTACATGAGCTCTGCGACAACTTCTGCCATCGGTACATCAGTTGTTTGAAAGGCAAAATGCCCATCGACTTGGTCATAGACGATCGAGATGGCTGCAAATCTGACTTAGATGACCTGACGGGATCCTCCACAAATCTAGCAGATCACGTGAGTGTCTAGGCTTCGAAATTACATACTGGTGCTAATTCTTGCAAGGGGTGCTGCTAATAGCATGGTGTTTAGGATGTACAAAACTATCATTTCAAGATAATGGGCAATTTAGCATAATTGTGAGTCAGTTTAATATATAACAAATTTAATGGACAGTTTTTAAAATAAACGGTCTAACATTGAATTTACTGGTTACTATTAAACAGTTATTGTATTAATAACCTATCAACAAAAGAGTAATTCAATGCACCTACATGTCTGCAAAAAAGAGTGCTAAGGGTGATGTGTACTGAGGGAAGTTTCGTAGAGCTCTCATGTCTTCTTAAAAAGAGGAGGAATGAGAGAAGGAATTGTTCCCCTTTTTCAGCTCTATTGTACAAATCATCTATTTTATAGGTTGATGATGATGATGATGATGGTGATGATGATGAGGAAGATGATGGTGATGATGATGAGGATGATGGTGATGATGATGTTGGTGGTGGTGATGATGATGATGAGGATGGTGGTGATGAGGATGATGATGAAGATGGTGATGATGATGAGGATGATGTTGATGATGGTGGTGATGATGATGATGATGTTGATGATGGTGTTGATGATTATTTAGCCTGCATGATGAAGAGTACAGCTGGATGTGTGTCCTGTTGGGGACTAGTGTTTGATTTTCCACTTGAATGCTAAACCAATTGGATTACTATTGTCGGTAAAGAGGAGGGTCTTTGTCAATCCATGGGCCTATAGGGTGCCCCTACACGGGCTCTTTCTACTCCCACATGTCGATTCTGATATCCTGGTTCCTTAATAACCCTCTGGTACTGGAGCAATGGCATAAACTTTGTGTTGGGGAGATTCCTCATATTACATTGCTGTCCTGTATACTAAGTAGGTTTATTTGAAGAATCTCAAATACAAAATATTTGTAGCTTTGTTTAACACTTTTTTGGTTACCACATGATTCCATATGTGTTATGTCATAGTTGTGATGTCTTCACTATTATTCTACAATGTAGAAAATAATCAAAATAAAGAAAAACCCTTGAATAAGTAGATGTTTGAAAACTTTTGACCGGTAGTGTAAATATATTTTAAATTCCATTCCTTTACTTAGATTTGTGTGTATTGTGTTTATTGTTGTGAAATTGTTTCGATATTACTTGTTTGATATTACTGCACTGTTGGAGCTAGAAACACAAGCATTTCGCTACACCTGCAATAACATCTGCTAAACGCGTGTATGTGATCAAATAAAATGTGATTTGATTTGATTTAGTTTACGTGTGAGAAGTTCATGACAAATCTTCAGGAGTTTAGAATTCTGTTCACTCTACCAGTTCTATTTTTACAGGGAAGGCAGCTAAACCTCACAATGAGGGAGAGTACTACAGTATGTTGGTTCTCTTTGTGACACACCAACTCTGCCTCTTTTTTGGAAATGTCTGAGGGAGTCCACAACCCAGCCTATATCCAAGAGAGAACAGCTCAATATTCGTGTTGATATCACAAACTTGCAGAGTAAGAAGACTCATCTGAGTTACGAGATGACTGGCTTGAAAAATGTGTTATTGAAGATCAGTTGGAATCAGTTATGATGTCATAATTTATGACCTATTTGTATTATTTTAACTTCTCTGCCTTTATGGATCTCAGTTTGGAAGATACATTTTAAAGAAGGATAGACCGCACTGTATCTGAAATTAATGTAATCTTAACAGCTGGGGTGTGAGTGAGTAAAGAACCCCCTTCATTAGCTTGATAAACGTGGAAACACATGGCACTTTGAATGGGGACGCCACACAAACAGCTTTCTAATTACTGTGTGTTGGGATGGAAAAGGGTCTGCTCATCGAGCTCGTCGAGAGGCCTCATTCACACTGCGCTGCCATTGTTGCTGTGATTATTCTTGTCGTTGGCTGAGCTCTTCATCTGAGCACCATCCGGCGAACAGCTGACGCCAAGAGGCTGAAGAGGTTGCTCTGCTGTTTGGCCCTCAGCTTTAGACTGTCTAAGTACCCTGGTCCCTGTGCATATATGGCCCAATAAATAGGTGTTCGGAGAGACCACTGGGCTTCAGAATCAGTCAAGACACCGGAGGATAGAGGAAAGAAAGAAGTGTTGCAGGAGCTCTGGTGCTGATTGCTTTGGCTCTACAGTATTAGCTAGAGCAGCTGAATATCAGCTTTAACGTTTTGATTTGATTTGATTTGATTTTACCACCGTCTCAGTCTCAGGGAAAATGGTAATTTAGATTGTTGGATTATTGGATTAGGGATTTTTTTGGACATATTCTATTTTCTTATTGACCACATGGTCATATTGTGCGCTGTGGTAAATTGGCTGGGTTTGTGTGTGTTTGAGTGTGTATGTTTGTGTGTGTGTTAGGGAGTTACATTGACTTTCAGTTATGGCATTCTGTATCCACTTCTCTAATGTGATCTCTTTCTTTCTTTCTTTCTTTCTTTCTTTCTTTCTTTCTTTCTTTCTTTCTTTCTTTCTTTCTTTCTTTCTTTCTTTCTTTCTTTCTTTCTTACTTTCTCTCTCTCTATCTCTCTCTCTCTCCCTCTCTCTCACTCTCTCTCTCTTTCTCTCCCTCCTCTGCTGTTGTGTGGTCGGGACGGGGGATATGTTGATGACCCTCTCTTTTGACCCCAGAACCCAGCGTCCTGGAGAGACCTGGATGACGCCCACTCCACGCCCTCCGTGGGCACCCCGGGGCCCTCCAGCGGGGGCCACATCTCCCAGAGTGGGGACAACAGCAGCGAACTCGGTAAGAGAACCACAGCTTCTCTTTAGACTCAATATCATATCAAAGGTTAACCTCAGTGCTGACCTCATGCAAAGACAGTGGTCTTTTCTCTACTTGTGGGCTTTAGATGAATGATAAGCAGATCATAATGATAAGCAGTTATTGTTTCTCCATTCTTATCATTCAGATAATGTTGAGAAAAGAGGTTGTTGTTGAATCAACAGCTAGTTTGTTGGGTTTTGATGGTGACTTTGTAGTTTTATCACTTATCCAGGTCAGGTGATAAAGTTCAAAAGTTGAATCTGATATGATGAGGGTAATTATTGCCAATTACTGGTTTTGCATGACTGTGTCCAGTATTGCTGTATAATAGCCTACTTGGCTTTCTGTCCGTGGGCCGGCTGTTCATTTGGCCTGTGATGAGCTCATTGGAGGTTGACTTGTTTTTGTTTTTCTCTCCTATGGCCACAGTAAAAATAGAATAGACTTTAAAGCAACTTACCACCCTCTGCCCATCAGGCATCAATAGCAGGGCATTGAGCTAAACAATGGCAGGATGTTTTGCAAGACAAGAGCAATTCAGAGGATGAAAGGACAGTCAGAAGCAAAGATTAAGTTTATTCCTCGTTCTGATTTTACCACAGTTTCTTCAGTTATCCTAAATATCTGAAAAACATGTTCAACGAATTTCACTTAGCCTAGTATCCATGTCATGTTTAATGTCATTGTATGCCCTAACACAGTAAATCTGACTATGTGAATTGTATTGTCAGCAAAGAGAGGGGAAGAGGATGGTGTGAATGGCTTTTTCCTTGGTTCCTCTGGAGTTGTTTATTTAAAAAAAACAAAAGCGAGGGAACATCCAAAGTCCACGTCTCCCTGCCCTTTTGACCTGGGTAGAGAATGCATAGAGGCTGGGGAAGCACAATAACCCCTGCCGTGGAGCTGGGAAGAACAGATCCACTTTATGTATGGAGGAACAAAGGGGAGTCCCAGTCCTCTGGTAGCAGGATCTGATGCTTCCCTGCCCACCTGCTGCTCCTCGTAGTCCTCCTGGGGACTGCTATGTTTTCATCCCTTGTTTTCATCCATTATTTTCATCCCTTGTTTTCATCCCTTGTTTCCATCCCTTTACTCATTAAAGGGGATGAGGAAAGTGAACACTTTTAACATTGGAAGGGACCTGGGGGCCAAAGCGGGGCCTTTATGTCAGTAGTGCAGGCCTGGCTAGGAGATTACTGATGCTCTTCAAAGTACCTAATATGAGGGAGCTCCTATTGTCCTAATGGACATTAGTCATGGTTGTGTGGGCCAATGATAAAAGCCTTAAAAGGGTTAACCTACAGTCTTATCTAATGGGGGAGAATTGTGGTTAGTATGGTTAGTATCAACCACAGGTAGTTGATGTGTGGTTGGTTGGTGGTGTAGTTATGGCTTAGTGGCTATGTTAGCCATGTAGCTAACCGCTACCCCATTGGCTTATGTAGTCTTTGGTTGTTTTCTTGTAAGGTGTGTGATATGCACAGGGGAATGTCTTTGATTCCAGCTCCCCCGGAGTGACTCTCAGATAGATAGGGCACAGGGACAGTTCTAAAAGGGATGAGCTATCCTAAGAATGTTTTTGGGGGGTGGCGCTTGGAATATCCATCATAAAAAAAGGAAAGGAAGCCAAGGGGAACTAGCTGCTGTGAAGCCGCTGTACACTAGCGTTTACAAAGAGGGGAATGCAGAGCGGGAAGAAACAGGATGCAGTCAGTGCATCTTTTTGTCTCCCCGGATACCACCGAAAATGGAATCCAGAACTGCTGGTGGTGACATACCAATGACACTCCAGGGTAATGTCCCCATATAATCTGTGACAAGATGCTCTCACAAATAACAAGGGAGAGAGGCGCAAGAACTAGAAGTGTTCATCTCAATCCAGCCCTTACACTCCAAATCAATAGGATAAAGGCCTCTGGGAGGAACGATTCTAGATCTATTCATCAACATCAGTATAGGATTCCCAGTGTCTTGGAAAGCTTCCAGACAACATCTCCCATTTAGCAGTGTGCATCATGGGTAATAACAGGAGGGGCTGAGAAGTGTCATTGGTGATGGATCAGGTCCAGGTGAGCTCATTAGGCAAGCTGCATTGGGTTCCCATCACTGATGCAGGCCGGAATACAGCAATCAGTTCTGTTAGCTAATAGCCAACCCTGCACTTTGTCTGATATGGCCATGTCATCATGTGGATTCTCTTGCCTCATCTAGTTGTCCCAGTTTATACCTAACTGTAGGAGCACTGGTCGCTGATGTTGTTGTGTTGTTGATGAGAGAGAGGAAGAGAAAGGGAGAAAGAGGAGAGACAAAGAGGAAGAGAGAGGGAGAGAGAGAAGGAGAGACATAGAGAGGAAGATAGAGGGAGAGAGAAGGAGAGACCGAGAGAGGGAGAGAGAGGGGTTTAGAGTAGGGTGTTGGGGGTTGGAAGCCAGCCAAGGATGCCTCTCTTCTTCATATCTTAGGGTGCTGTTTTCCCTAAAGCGCCCGAGGCAGTACTCCAGCATTCCCCACGGCAGCAGTCCGGTCACTGGGGCAGGCACGCAGGGGGGGAGGGAGGAAGGGAGCGGGGCAGGCAAGCAGGGAGGGAGCGGGGTAGGCAGGCGAGGGGCTAGGCCACGGGAGGAGAGTTCCACGGGTACGATTTTGAGAGTAGTGCACTGTCACACTGCTTAGATTGGCTGAGTTGCCAGGGAACAGTCAGAAGCGATTAGCGTAGCAGAGGATCTGCCCTGCGGCCTTCCCTCTCTGGAGCAGGAAAAAAGAGAGGGCTGGGGGGAGAGGAGGAGGGGGGCCAGGAGGGGTTGACGCTCCTTAGATATAATTAGGCCGTGCAGGTGACTTCCTATTTTTCATTCTTTCCCTCATTCTCTCTTCCATTGGTTTCAGTTATTTGGTACAGAAACAGATACATAACATGGATTTTTGTCATTTTGATCACCCGCACCAGCCCAAATGTTTAGTCATTGATAGGTATCGTTTTTTTATTGATTATTTCACCACTCAAGGTATTTCTGAACAAAATGTCTCTCCTAGCCTGTGAGAAAGGATATTAACTGTCCTCTCTGAAACGACAGATCTCTTCAGCACCATCCTCCAAGACCTCTCTTCCCACAACAAACCTCCTCATTTTTGGTCATAAGACCAAAATCTTAGAAAAGAAACCTGTTATAAAAGCTTGTTATAACATCTATGAACAGAGAGGATAAGGAATAGTGGACACACAAAGTAAAGCATCACATAAGCAAAGGAGACAGTGGTCAAACAACCTGCCCTGTCCTTGACTTGGACTACACCGTCCATCAGAACACCACCGCCCCTGCCCCCATCCCCAACCCAACACACCACTCCCCTCCAACCCCACTCAGTCCAAGTCATCCTTTTTAATGTCAATATTCATTAGCTGAAATATTTATGCATGATTATGGGTGCATATATAGGAGCCCCTTTGATTGATGTATCCCCAAAAACAAAAAGACATGCCAGGGCAAATCTTATGAAAAGTAGGGTTCCAGTCCCGCCTCCGGGGAGGAGTCTCTCAGATGCATTATTCACATCCCCTGCAGGCAGGCTTTCAAGGCATCTCTGCCCCGAGGGCAAGAAAAATAACCACCACTGTTAAAAGAAAATCATCTCGGCTGATGCACAATTAATGGCGGAGAGAGAGGAAAGAGACAGAGAGAGAGGGAGAGAGAGTGCACAGAAGGTTTTGTGATGGAGAGCAATGTGGAGCGAGGGCAGGGGCGGAAGCCGCGGAAATCTCAGTTTAAAAGGGAGCCTTCGAGCCTTGATCCATGAGAAGGTTCTCATTGAAACAATAATGCCAGTAGGAGAGAGAGAGAGTCTGTGTGTGTTGTGTGGCTGTGTGTGTGTGTGTGTGTGCGTGCGTGCGTGTGTGTGTGTGTGCGTGCGCGCGTCGCAGTGTGAGTCAGACAATCCAACACAGACAGACTGGAGGGGGGTGTGAAGGTGGAAGGGGTAGGGGTAGGGTAGGTCACTGAACACTTGGGGGGCTTGAGGGGGAATGACCGCAACCCCCCCAGCCCCATAACACCCCCCTCCATCCACCCAAACATCCTTAGCACACATAGACAAAAGGAGCGCCCTGCTTTCAACTTCACAGGTGAGGGGGTTTGTTGTGTTTTGTGATGTCATACCTTAACTATGAGGTCACAATTGTTATTTTTGTTATTGTGACATTTTTCCCTCTTTTTTTTTTACAACTAAACCATTTGTCTTTATCAAATTGTGGAATATCTCTACTGGGCAAAAATATAAACACAATATTTAAAGTGTTGGTCCCATGTTTCATGATCTGAAATAAAAGATCCCAGAAAATTTCCATATACACAATAATTGTATTTTTCACATATTTTGTGCATAAATTTGTTTACATCCATCTTAGTGAGCATTTCTCCTTTGCCAAGAGAATCCATCCACCTGACAGGTGTGGCATATCAAGACGCTGATTAAACAGCATGATCATTACACTGGTGCACCTTGTGCTGCGGACAATAAAAGTCCACTCTAAAATATGCAGTTTTGTCACACAACACAATGTCACATATGTCTCAAGTTTTGAGGGAGCGTGCAATTGGCATGCTGACTACTGGAACGTCCACCAGAGCTGTTACCAGAGAATTGAATGTTTTTTTACCATAAGCCGCCTCCAACATCGTTTTAGAGAATTTGTCAGTACGTCCATCTGGCCTCACAACCGCAGACCATGTGTAATCACGCCAGCCCACGACATCCGGCTTTCTCTCTTGTCTGAGATCAGCCACCTGGACAGCTGATGAAACTGAGGAGTATTTCTGTCTGCAATAAAGCCCTTTTGTGGGGAAAAAATGTATTCTGATTGGCTGGGCCTGGCTCCCCAGTGGCTAAATAAAAATGCTGCCTGCGCATTGTGTCTGGCCACGGCTCTTACTTCATGTCAAGCCTGCAACCTGGGTCTAACAGTCAGTACTTCATGTGAAACTTACAGCCTGACACTAACAGTCAGTACTTCATGTGAAACGTACAGCCTGGCTCTAACAGTCAGTACTTCATGTGAAACTTACAGCCTGGCTCTAACAGTCAGTACTTCATGTGAAACTTACAGCCTGGCTCTAACAGTCAGTACTTCATGTGAAACTTACAGCCTGGCTCTAACAGTCAGTACTTCATGTGAAACGTACAGCCTGGCTCTAAAAGTCAGTACTTCATGTGAAACGTACAGCCTGGCTCTAACAGTCAGTACTTCATGTGAAACGTACAGCCTGGCTCTAACAGTCAGTACTTCATGTGAAACGTACAGCCTGGCTCTAACAGTCAGTACTTCATGTGAAACTTACAGGCTGGCTCTAACAGTCAGTACTTCATGTGAAACTTACAGCCTGGCTCTAACAGTCAGTTCTTCATGTGAAACTTACAGCCTGGCTCTAACAGCCATTACTTCATGTCAATCATGCTGCTCAGATTGAATTATAGGCTCATCATTTTTTATTGAGCTCTGTCACTACAGTATATGCCCCTCTACATTATCCAAAACTGTAGCAGAATGTGAATGAGGTTGTGCAAATGTGGAAGATGTGGAATCTTCTGTTGCTATGCTGTTGCTTTGCCCTAGACCTCTGCTACCCTTTCAGTGTGTGTTTCTGGCGAATGGAGGTGATGTTTCTAAGTTAAAGACATCTCCTAACATATCCCTTGTGGCTACTTTTTCTCTTGTTTTAGGAGATGGCCTCGACAACAGTTTGGCGTCGCCGGGTACAGGAGACGAGGATGACCTGGACAAGAAGAGACAGAAGAAGAGAGGTATCTTCCCCAAAGTGGCCACCAATATAATGCGAGCGTGGCTCTTCCAGCACCTCACGGTAAGACAGCAGGCCCGTCCTGGCCCTAGCTCCAGCCCTAACCAGACTCCACTACTGGGATGGTTCTCAACCTTTTTTGCTTACTGTTACCCCAAACACGTCTTGCTCTGCCCAAAGTACACCCTCTTGTGCAACTGGTCATGACTATCATGCATTTAACCATGAGGCCCATGTTTTGTCTTCTGAATCTTCCCACGTTCCCCATGTGGGTAGGCCACATACTCCTGGGGGTAATAGTAATACAAGTTACTGCATCCAACACTCAGTCATGTCACAACACAGGGGCATTGGTCTGTGACATTGTAGTGCTTCGCCAAATGATTTTCCCTGTGATTTTTTTATTTGTAAAAAAACAGTCGTTGTGGCTCAAGGGAACAGTGGGCTGTATAAAAGACAAGTAGTGTATTTTGTCTAACTGCAGTATCTCCATTATACAACACTTAGGAATAATGCCACTATACTGAGCGTCTGAACTTCGTTTTTACAAAAACAGAATAGACTACTTTACCAGAATGCAACTCCTCTGTTCAGGCTCAGAAGGACTATCTGACATTCCAACGATTTCCAACCAGGAGAGTTTCACCTTTTATCTCCAGACCCAATAGACAGCGCTGCAGTCTCTGACTCCTCCTCCTTCTCCTCTGGTTTTCTACTTTTCTCCTCTCCACTCGTAGATGTTTTCAAAGCTGCTTATTTGTTTTCTGGGTGAAAATCTGTCACACATCTCCTGTACAGGAAGTAAGAACCTTTAGATTGGAGAGATAACAAAGAAGAAGGAAAGGAAGGCTAATTGAATCATCATTGAATCATCTCTGTTCCCTGTCTCTTTTCAGCCTCACTGGTTAAGCACAAGTGTTTGTCATGGAAGGATGTGGCTCGTAAACACGGTGTAAGGGGGACTTTGGCCCGTCGATGTCCTCTGAATGGTCCCATTGCAACACCCAGGCGATCAGCCATTCAGCGGGCCACAGAGGGTGAAGGAGACGGATTATGTTTTGTCCCGACTTTACCATTGAGGCTGGGGTCTGAAAAGGGGAGAGAGGTTCTTTCTCTAGATACCCCACAACAGCCTTCAGCTGTTGTGCTCCTGTTCTGAGGAGGAACTCTAAAGATCCTCCTCTACAACAGTACAGAGAAAGCAGCAATGGAAGATTTAGATTCATTCTAGGATTCATTTTTGGCCTGTTAGCATGGTCATACAGTAACTGTTGGTTTTAGACCTCCACCTACATGCTGACTTAGACAGATCTTTGTGAAGCTCTCTTTTTAATGCTAAAGTATTGAATTAGTTTCTACAAACATACATTGCATTTCGCAAAAACACAGCTATAAAAGGGTGCTCTTGTTCAACCATGAGGCCCTGTTGGAGCTCAAAGGAATTTCTTGTTCAACCATGAGGCCCTGTTGGAGCTCAAATTAATTTATTGTTCAACCTTGATGTCCTATTGGAACTCAAAGGAATTTCTTGTTCAACCTTGATGCCCTATTGGAACTCAAAGGAATTTCTTGTTCAACCTTGATGCCCTATTGGAACTCAAAGGAATTTCTTGTTCAACCTTGATGCCCTATTGGAACTCAAATTAATTTCTTGTTCAACCTTGATGCCCTATTGGAACTCAAGGGATTGTCTTGTTCAACCTTGATGCCCTATTGGAACTCAAAGGAATAAGTCTTGTTCACCCTTGAGACCTTATTGGAGCTCAGAGGAATAACTATTGTTCCACATTGAGACCTTATTGGAGCTCAAAGGAATAAATATTGTTCATCCTTGAGGCCCTATTGGAGGTCAGATGGATAAGTCTTGTTCAACCTTAAGACCCTATTGGAGCTCAGAGGAATAAGTCTTGTTCAACCTTGAGGCCCTATTGGAGCTCAGAGGAATAAGTCTTGTTCAACCTTGAGGCCCTATTGGAGCTCAGAGGAATAAGTCTTGTTCAACCTTAAGACCCTATTGGAGCTCAGAGGAATAAGTCTTGTTCAACCTTGAGACCTTATTGGAGCTCTGAGGAATAAGTCTTGTTCAACCTTGAGACCCTATTGGAGCTCAGAGGAATAAGTCTTGTTCCACCGTGATGCCCTGTTGGAGTTCAGAGTAATAAGTCTTGTTCAACCTTGAGGCCCAATTGGAGTTCAGAGGAAAAAGTCTTGTTTAACCACAGCTCAATGACAGGTGACCTGAGTAAAGTAACATAGCTGATAAGGGTTAGGCATTGGAGAGAGGCCCCAATGTGACAACACTGTGGATTGGACTGGAAACATTAGCAGAGGGTTTTATTTAGGAAGATAGAGACGTTCTGCTGGGTTGAGGGAGGAGCACTGAGCCATCCATCACTAGACTGTCAGACACCAAGCTGGGAGGTCACCATGACGATCAGTTGTGGCAACAATGGCTTTTGTCACCACCATTGCGGTTTATGTGTGTCTGTGTGTGTGTGTGACAGTGTTTGTGTTTGTGTGTGACTGTGACTGTGTGTGTGTGCTCCTGTGTTTGTGTGTGTGTGTGTGTGTGTGTGTGTGTGTGTGTGTGTGTGTGTGTGTGTGTGTGTGTGTGTGTGTGTGTGTGTGTGTGTGTGTGTGTGTGTGTGTGTGTGTGTGTGACTGAAAGACCTGTTTAAAAATGAAGTTGTTTCGAGCTCATTCCTCACCCGGTGACCACAGGAGGTGGCTGCAGCCCTGACAGCGCCCACCACCCTGTACCCTGTCTGCAATCTGCCGCCCTCCTCCCACTGTCACACCGCCAGCAGAGAGGCAGGGGACAGGGGGACAGGGGCCAGGCCCTATTCAGGCACTAACAAAGGTCTCCATTGTGTTCCTTTGTATCGCATTTGATCATTTGTCAAATCATGTCAAATAATGTCAAACAATGCCACACGCTTTGAGCCCAAAGTGTTCATGGGCCAATCAGTGGTCAGACTTGGTTGTTCACTTGTGCTTATGCTAACTAGGGAGATTGACTTGTGTGTATATTAGCCAAGGGTCAGATGCGAGTCTACATTACATTTGATTACATTTCCTGAGTTTGACTTTACCTTAGGTTGTGAATGGAATGCCCCTGGTCGTATGCGAGGTGTGTTTCTGTCTAACCCTAACCCCTAGTCGTATGTGACGTGTGTTTCTGTCTAGACATGATCGTTTGATCGTTTGTAAATTAATGCAAGCTGGGTGTTTTTTTGTTTTTTTTACTGAAGATGTAGTTTTTTCTGTCCTCTGTGTACCACAGCACCCCTACCCTTCGGAGGAACAGAAGAAGCAGCTAGCACAGGACACAGGCCTCACCATCCTGCAAGTGAACAACTGGTGAGTAGCTAACACCCAAGGCCCCACCCTAACCCTAAAGCTAACACTAACGCTAACCCTAAAGCTAACACTAACCCTAACCCTAACGCTAACCCTAAAGCTAACGCTAACCCTAAAGCTAACACTAACCCTAACCCTAACGCTAACCCTAAAGCTAACACTAACCCTAACCCTAACGCTAACCCTAAAGCTAACGCTAACCCTAACACTAACCCTAATCCTAATCCTAAAGCTATAACCCTAAACCTAACCCTTGTGCTTCATTCTCTCCTTGATTCCTTTCCTTCTTTCCTTCATACCTCCTTCCAGGACTGGCTCATAGGCTTCTATCTAAATCTATGCTACAGCCATGTTTTTGACGAAGGGTGCACATTCTATGTTCTGCTCTTTGGAAAGGGAACTAAAATGGAAGTTTTAAACATACTCAATCTATCTTCACTGTCTGGGAAACATTAACAGGGAGATGTAACCCCCCTCTCGTCCCCTTACAATCCCTCAGCCTCATTTTACATGTATGACATGATGGATTAAAGCATATTTAAGGCCCGGCAACCTGGCCCCTTTGTAGATGGCTTATCCAATTTTGGGAAGGGGGGCGGGGTCCAATGTAATGGTCACAGAAGAAAGAGGAACAGATCCGGGGGGGGGGGGGGTTGGGATTTGGTTTCGAGATTGCACTTCTGGTGTGTTATCTAAAAGGTATCACTTGACTTTGAGTTTACACAGGGTCAGGTTTGGAATAAAGGATTTGACTTTGAGTTTACACAGGGTCAGGTTTGGAATAAAGGATTTGACTTTGAGTTTACACAGGGTCAGGTTTGGAATAAAGGATTTGACTTTGAGTTTACACAGGGTCAGGTTTGGAATAAAGGATTTGACTTTGAGTTTACACAGGGTCAGGTTTGGAATAAAGGATTTGACTTTGAGTTTACACAGGGTCAGGTTTGGAATAAAGGATTTGACTTTGAGTTTACACAGGGTCAGGTTTGGAATAAAGGATTTGACTTTGAGTTTACACAGGGTCAGGTTTGGAATAAAGGATTTGACTTTGAGTTTACACAGGGTCAGGTTTGGAATAAAGGATTTGACTTTGAGTTTACACAGGGTCAGGTTTGGAATAAAGGATTTGACTTTGAGTTTACACAGGGTCAGGTTTGGAATAAAGGATTTGACTTTGAGTTTACACAGGGTCAGGTTTGGAATAAAGGATTTGACTTTGAGTTTACACAGGGTCAGGTTTGGAATAAAGGATTTGACTTTGAGTTTACACAGGGTCAGGTTTGGAATAAAGGATTTGACTTTGAGTTTACACAGGGTCAGGTTTGGAATAAAGGATTTGACTTTGAGTTTACACAGGGTCAGGTTCGGAATAAAGGATTTGACTTTGGCTTCTTGTGATTAATCCTCCCCCATCCCAGAATCCATATTGGGTTCTCAACACACTTAATTACATAGACGTGCTCCTCCAATCCCGAGGAGTAAAGAATTATATTAGTTTTATTAATGGATCTAATTCAAACACTTATCAAAGCAGGCGAATGCTTTGCTTACCTATCTGTCCGGTCCTGCTGGTTCCTGTTGGGTCCTGTTGGATATAGTGGTACGTCTCTGACCGAAATTGGCCAAACGTTTAGCCTTATTACAGCCTGAGGCTGAAGGGGATAAACCCAAATCAATAGATATGGTAAGCTATGTGGCTGTCTTCTAATACCCCAGATCATGTCAATAAGAATAAGACCGATTATAAACCTAATCCCTGAAGACACGGGACATTGGAATACTAGTAAAACTGGCGCAGGAAATTGTCATATTCTGTTTGATTGCTGAATGTTTTGATTGTGTATGATTATCTTAAAGAACTTATATTTGTTTCATTACTCCATTATTGATATAGTCCCAACATGTTTTGTGTGTCAACAATGAAGTTTTCAAGATATGTAACTTTCAAAACACAGAAATCTTGCCCATATGATGCATCATATGATGGACAGATGGGACTAATGAGACAAAGACAAATAGATTGTTTTTGGGGTGGAGTTGGCCTTTAAGCAGACCAGGAAGATGAATGCCAAGGAGATCTAAAGCCAAGGAGAAGCTTCATGTACTGTGTATTCCATGTTGGTTTGAATTCTCTCCTGCTTCTCTCTTCCTCTCCAGGTTCATCAACGCCAGGAGGAGAATAGTACAGCCTATGATTGACCAGTCTAACAGATCAGGTAAACCACAATTTAAATTGGTTCAAAATAATAACATACAATGGCTTTGTTTCTCAGTCATGTTTTTAATTGTACTATACTGTATGATTTTGTAATGTAGATGAGGATGTTTTGAACGCCACTTTTATTCTTATGCTTTATCTCTTCTGTATTTTGGCTTCGACACATACAGACCAATAGAAATATAATTGTAATCTAGTAATATAGCTCTATACTGACCCGTAGAAATAGAATTACAATCTAATATTATATCTCTATACTGACCAATAGAAATATAATTATAATCTCGTATTGTAGCTCTATACTGACCTACAGAAATATAATTACAATCTAGTATTATAGCTCTATACGGACCCTTAGAAATAGAATTACAATCTAGTATTACAACTCTATAGTTACCCGTAGAAATAGAATTACAATCTAGTATTATATCTCTATACTGACCAATAGAAATAGAATTACAGTCTAGTATTATATATCTCTATACGGACCAATATAAATATAAATATAATCTAGTATTATATCTCTATACTGACCCATAGAAATATAATTATAATCTAGTAGTATACAGTATACTGACCCATGTCTTGTTAATGGTACATGCACAGTGGGCCAGGGGACGGCATACAGCCCTGACGGGCAACCAATGGGAGGCTTTGTCCTCGACGGACAGCAACACCTGGGGATTCGGCCTGGCGGTAAATAAGCAACCTTTATTCTCACCCTGTTATCTGTCCCTTTCTACCAATGTAGCCTAAAATCTGTTTCTGTTCTGTTTGTCTATTCATGGATTATTATTGTATATTGTCATATGAACCTGTGATTGCACCATGTAATTAGTTCCCCTCTCTGTCACTCATTCTGCAGGACCAATGGGTGGAATGGGAATGAATATGGGGATGGATGGTCAGTGGCACTACATGTAAACCCTGTCCAACCGAGGCAAGCCTGAAGAAGAAGATGGAGAAGTAAGCACAGCCTCATTCTCACTCCCCTGTTACATTTTTCACCCACAAGCCCCCCTCCATTGTTCCTCTATTCCGCTCCATCTCTCCATCTCTCTCTCTCTCTCTCTCTCTCTCTCTCTCTCTCTCCATCTCTCCCTCTCTCTCTCTCTCTCTCTCCATCTCTCCATCTCTCTCTCTCTCTCTCTCTCTCTCTCTCTCTACATTGCTCACCCTCTCTCCCTCATCTGCCCCCCTTCTCACCCCCTCCTCCATTGTTCTTCTAGCCCTCTCCATTCCTTTTTATCAATTTTTCTTTCCTTTCCATCCTCCTCTCCTTCTCCAGGGCTCAATCTGATTAAGTATGTGGGGTTCTGGACTCCCTCGGTCCCCCTCCAGCCCTATCAGCTCTCTGGGCCCTGCTGACAGTTCACAAATCAAGACGTATTGCCTGCCGGAGGCACTGGAGCTCACCAGATTTTATTTAACATCCACACTCCACTGCTCAATGAGCCAAGCTATAATGACACTTACCTTGATTAATTGAGCTCTTTATATGTAAATAGAGAGCCCCGTGTTCGCCTCAATCTTCCCCGGATGCCAGTTCCACCAACACAGCCCTTTTTCCCTTTTCCAACATTTCACTGATTTTGCTAATCAAGTCCAAAGAGCACGAGGGTGATAGCAGCGAGGGTGCAGAGCCAACATTTAGAATACAGTCCACATAGAGATATCTTATTCACTCAAGCTGAATAATAATATCATTTTGAGAATATTTCAACCAATCATTTCTCATTGAATAATCATTGACCGGTTACTGTAATGGCGTAATACAGGAGGCTGTTCTCCTCCCTTAATTTAATCTGTGGCAAGACCATATGCTGATTGTGACGGCTGTAAATTTACCCAGGGTTCCATGTGGGGTTGTTTTGCAGTAAAATGCACTTATTCCATGTATATTGGAGTCAGAGCCATAACATTTGTCTATTAAAAGATCCCTTAAGAATTGCACCACTGCACCAGCAATGTCCAAATGCATGTACAAGCTGTAAGACCTATGTCTGACTCAGTCATGTGTAGCATTGTCTTTACCTCATAAGATTTTGGTTCTGTATTTGCAGTGTGTATGTTTGTATAAGAGACTGACCCAGGCTCCTTCTTCGTGTTACAGGCCTCCATGGTTTGCTCAGGGAAAATCCTGCCGCTTGGTTCCAATGAGCGTGTGACTCCGCCCCAGTCACACCTGTACCTGTCATCTGACGACGCCCACCTCACCTCCCCACTGGAGCATGGAGGACCACACCCACATCTGCACAAACGCCGCCCACATTGACCTTTAATAACCCCACGCCTGGAGGAAGACGAGGATCTACTAATAAACAACAACAAAAACAACAACATTTGCAGACAACAATCTTCCAAAACAAAAAAAGACTTCTGTATGAACAACGGAAGCTAAAAGGACCTCAAACACATTTTGACACATTTTTTGTTTTCTTTTTTAAATTATTTATTTATTTTTCTACAATGGTGGACCACAGGGACAAGAACTTTTTAGTCTTTGCCCGAGATATTTTGACACAGCCGGCACACACACACACTAACACACATTCCCTCTCTCTCTCACACACACACACACACACACACACACACACACACACACACACACACACACACACACACACACACACACACACACACACACACACACACACTCAAACAAATACACACACTTCATCTTATGAACACACCATTTGAAAACAACCACTGTGGAATATCTAAAAGGAGTATGAAGAGTTTTACTAACTGTTGTGGTGTATAGACTTGTGCTTTTACATTTGACTGTTTTCTCCATGTTTGCGCTTTGTGATCATTAGTTTATGGAGTGAGAGTTTATCACTAATCCTGTGTGCTGTGGAACAGAGAGAAAGAGAGAAAGAGAGAGATTGCCTCGGAGTCTGCAGCCTGGAGCTTGTCTCAGATACTGCAGACGGCAGCCCCATCCAGCTCCCAACAAAAAAACAAGCCCTCTTTTTATTTGTATTCTGAATGTGGCCCAGTTGCTTTTATTACCCATGCACTGAATGCATTTCATATATTTGTTATTATTCTGTTTTGATTTGGATTGTTCTGTGTTGTCCTGAATTCAGACTAAAGAGCTGATGGATTGACGTCACACTGGTAAGGTGGATCTTGGACCGACTTCCATTTAGATCATGTCACAATAGTTTTATAGCACACAGGAAGAAGGAAAGGGTTTCTGCACTAAAGACCAAAATAAAAAACAATTTTAAAACTTGACCTCAGAGTCTTTTTTCAGCACATATTCCATTTCTCCTGTGAAAGAAAAAAACTTTTGAGGAGAGAAAGAAAAGTTAGAGCTTGAGTTAATACTATAATATGATACTGTGACCTAATTCAGTTGGATAACATTTGAAATAAATGAATTTTTTTGGTTTGCTGTTTGGGCGACATTTGCATATTAGCTACTTCGTGACATTTATTAAATATTGCATGTCTCTGTAAATATATATTTTTTCGTATTAACAAACAACAATTCGAATTCACACACGAGGTCACGTTACAGTTTGGTCGATATAGAACGATATAAGACGACCATTTCTTATTGATTGAGGCTGGCAGGAATGATGGATGACCTACCGGGCTTCGAAACATACTGAGATAGGCTACTGTGAATCCCAAAGCCACTCTATTTTAAAAGAACAATGGGCATATGCCACAAAAATAACCGTGGAAGCAACGAGAATTTAATATATTTTCAAATAAATTGGTATGATGTCACTCCTCCGGCAAAAAGGAAAAAAATAATTTGAAGCCTAAAACAAAATGTGTATTGAGAAACATTCGTTCGTATATGGATTTATTATGAGACTCGTTGATATTGCTGTATTTTTGAAGGATATATTCGTTTGACTAGTTTGCTGTCTGTATTGCAGGGTGTGAGGTGGACTGAGAAAAAGTGCTGTGGGCTGCTTGGATCATTTATCAACGTCAGCCAGTGTGCGGATCTTGTGTGCTGGTGTATTGTTGAGGAGAATTACATAAGCAAGAGAGCAGCGACTCATGGGCAAATGGTTCATGTGCTATTATGAGTTAGGCATAGAAGTTAGGCCTATTCATTTTTATTAATGTATATGTTTAATATTTTATCTTTAACTTCTTATTCTTATTCTTATTATTGTTATTGTTTTATTTGATCGGCATCTAGTTATTTCAGTCGTTTTTTAAAATTATATCTATCTTATTATAGGCATAATATGTAATAATCATGCCTTTTGAAACGGTTGCTATGTTTAGATTCAGCCTATATTTTTATCTCTCACCGAATAGAAATTCCTCCACATCAGTGAATATTTTAGATAACTGATCAAAGATACCATTGGTTTTCTACGATTAAATGTAGGATTGCATTTAAGAGCTTTTTGCGTTGTAAAATCAAATTCATTTCAATATTCTAGCTCTGATAACTGCATGCGAAATAAAAAATAGTAGTATTTTCGTTTTGCAACGGTATAGCTAAAAAGAAAACCCAGGGAACTTGTTTTCTCGAAATGATTTTGGTGTCATTAAGCCTTAGTCGAAAATCGTGCGTAGCCGAAGTCGAAAATCTGATAGTCAAAAGAGCAGCTTGTAAGTCAAACATTATGGATAACGTTTATTGATTTAAATGGATATGCCAATTAAATGGACTTATAAAAACGACAACCATTTCAGACCAATGGCCTTAGGCTAGTGGTTTAATCCATGATAAGGTAATGTATTTATTTGTTAGGCTATTTAATTCGTAATTTTATAGCTGTAAACGAACTTGATATAGGCCTAATTAAATTATAAAAATAAAACAAGTTCAACCATTGGCTTCTTTATAGTCGTGTTATTTAAATTCGTATAAACCAAACCTGCTTCTCCAACAACAAAAAGTTTGGACGATTGAATATTCCAAGACATTTTTTTAAATTGGAGATGATCATGAGTTCAAAACCACAACAGAAAAATTGAGAAATATAAATGTACATTCGGCATACAAGCTAAACCCATTGTGATACATCCTCTGCATAGGTCTAGATACCCCATGCATTTTCCATATGTACTGTACATAAAAAACAAAGAGCATACTAAAACGCATGCAGCCTTCGCCGATGTAGATAAATGCGTTTTGAAGGGTGACGGAAACAAGCGCCTATCCACATGAAATATGGGTCATTCCTCCCGCAGAAAGCAGCATCACGTGGGAGACAACTCTTATTTTCAGAACACATCCATTCTCTGGCGCATGGAATACTGCCAACTCTTCTGTTCCGCTAAATGGAAAGTACCTGCGCCTCTACAACCGAAATAAGTAAATAATGAATGAATTATAATAGGCCAGATGTCCATTTAATTTATACCATATAGCTACATTGACAAATATTAACGAGAAGATAGATGCATGGTCAAATCTGGAAAACAGTCACTCAGAAAATGAACACCATGTTTCTCTGTTCACTGTGTTTTCTCCAACAAGTTTGCACGTGCAGAACAACATTGAACAGTGAACAGTAGGTGAACGCTCTGTTCAGCCATGCTCTTATGGCTACAGCGACTGTGCCCTCTGAAATGGCTCTAAATGTTTTTTATTCCAAATCAACAAATGTAATTGCTAATCTGAGGATCTTTCTCCCTCTATTACCCTTTTTGCCCAACACACACTCAAGCACACCTCCCCCCTCTCTCTCTCCTCAATCAATGAATGGAGGGATGGTTGGAGGGTGATGCTGGTGGTTTTACTTCACAAAATCATAGCCTACTCGCTCAATTCATCTGTTCAGTCATGTCTTCATCCTGTCAAGGCAGCATGCCAGGCATACATGTCCCAGATACAGACTGACATCACCCAGAACAAGCTGGGGAGGTCTCCAGGCTCTGGCCCTGTACCGGTAGTCCTACAGCCTGGAAGATGCTGTGAGAATCTAGCCTCTGGCAGGAAATGTGGTATTATCCACAGGGGGTCAACAAGTTTACTGGCGTGACATATAAGCTATAGAAAACAGTGCTCAGGGTTAGGGGTTATGAAAAAAACAGGTTTGTGACCCAAAAAAAGATGATGGTTCAGTTTTTTTCTTCTAAGTTGGAGACACTGTCATCCACCTAAAATATCCTAAAAATAGGCCACATTTTTATGGCAGGATATTTCAATAGATGACCTTATTTATTAATGGTTTATTGATTGATGTATTGATTTGAGCAGTAATGACAACATTCACCCACTAATCATACTTGGCTAACACCAGTAGTAAACCTCCTTTTGTTAGATGCATATAATTACTCTGCACCCCCTGGATCATTTTACCGACCCGCTGATCCCAGTTAAGGCAACCCGAGTAATAGCTACAGATCCCTGAATCAGCCTTGTCAAACACAATCTCATATGTGTATATCTCCTCTCTCGGAATCTCTGAAGGTTTTCTTTGAGACTCCCTGCAACATGGATAGATGTTCATCCCCCGGTTCAATTCCCTGTCTGGAAACGATTGGGGTTTAAATTTGGGATATTTGGGATAAGGAAAATCAGGTGGGGCAGCAGGAGGACTCTCATCTGTTTTATGGCGATGCATGCCAGAGGTCAGGGGTCAAAGTTGAGAGAGGGGCCAGCAATACAGAAATAGGACAGTTTGGCTTGGATTTTTATAGGATGGTGAATGGGGATGATTGATGTGTCATCTCTTCTAAACATTCTCTCTGGTATCGACCTTGATGTGTCATGGCGCGAAGCAGGGAGATAATATTATATCATTCTGTAGTGAATGGTGACCTCATATCTCCAATGAAACACTTTCCCTTCAGAAGAAAGACAGCTTGTAACACTACTGTAATCTCTCAACAGCCATTTTATTTGAGAGAATGGTACTACAGGGACTGAATAGTGATCACCATGGTTACTTGAATGTCCTGTTAATTTCGCTATTCAGTATATGCTGTTAAGTTTTCCACTGGATTGGGAAAAAAGACAGGAGTGCATCATTTTGGTATTTTATTAATGTCACATTTTCTGATGAGAACACATTGATTTGCTACCTAACAACAGTGTAGTGTCTCTGATGTCATAAGTGTTTATGTTTATATTGCATTTAGAGTACATGTCTGTTGACATCAGAATCCTTTCCATTTTAAGATGATATTCTAGAATTCCTTTCATCCTGTCCAGACTCTCCCTCAAGCCCTGTCGTTCTGCGTCTAGGATCTTTGGACATGAGAGTCTTCACTCAGATTAGGGTGAGAGAGAGGAGAAGTCACACAGGTACGCTGGACAGTGATCTAGCAATACTAGACGCTGCTTTGACAATCAAAGTGACAGATATCGTCCCAGGTTATTCACCTGACAACTTAGTTTCCACTGTTTCACTATGTGACAGGCTCTCACACTGTAGCCGGCACATCGGAACCCTACTTCATTCAGACACATTTACCACCTATTTAATTGTCCTCAGCAGCTCATGATTAGCCTATAAAACTACAATATCTAGCCCTAAATCTTTACTATCGTTTTCGTTTAGAATTAACTTCAGGTGCTATCAGGTCAATGTATGTAATTCAATTATAAGCTTTTAAATGTTTTACGTCTCTGTTGATAATAAAAGTAAACCCATAGTCTGCCCTTTCTGGGGTAATGTTTACCTTCAGTAGTAACACTTGTGATAGTATCAGTGGAGGCTGCTGAGGGGAGGAAGGCTCATAATAATGTCTGGAATGGAGTGAATGGAATGGCATCAAAAACATGACAACCATGTGTTTGATACCATTCCATTTACTCCATTCCAGCCATTATTATGAGCCGTCCTCCCCTCAGCAGCCTCCACTGGATAGTATATAATGCTAATGTTAATGTAACAGAAAATAAAGTACATCGGTAGCCTAATAAATGAGTCTCAAAAAGGTTGAACATAGGTTTATATGAGCAACCAACGTGTAACGTAATTAATCGCACATGTGGAACAGCCTGAATAGGGGAAAGCATTGACAAATGAGATATTGTATGTCAGCACAAATTAATGAGAAATTAAAGGTCAGAGGTCACAATGGGACCTCACAACGCACACGTGATTTTGATTAGCCGGCCCCTCTGTTTGGCTACAACTGTCACAAGCAGTCAAGTCATTGGGCAACCACTGAGAGGCTGAGAGCTACAGAAGTGAGATTTGTTTAGGCATATTGTCTAAGGCACCATGACGAAAAGACAAATTAATACTACAGGAAAGGACTGTTGTTTTAAAAAGCACATTTAGATATTCAGACGTTAGGTCACTATAAGGTTTTACTGACCTGGTGAACATGATTTCATACCTATATGTTCTAGCGTTCAGGTCCTTTCTGATCAAGTGTTACACAATATTTGACTATTAATTAAACCCATAATTAATTAAACGTCCATATGTTCCCAACATGCATTAGAAGCAAAGACTTAACACTCCCACAAAAACACAAACGCACACTCTTGAACTGAGCCAGGACCCCCCTTCCTGCAGGACAACCCCCCCCCTCCCCCCTCCACACACACACACACAATCCCCCCCAACGCACACACACAATTCCACCCCCCCCGCCTCCCCCCAAACAGGAGTTAGTGTGAGCACCAGGTGACCTCGCTGAGCTCATCTGGTTCTCCATTACAACGATAAAGTCTGGGTCGGGCCTGACGGGTGGCCTGGGCAGACAGAGGTGAAGTGGGGCCTCTACGGGGGAACAGTCTGGGTTGAGACAGAGGACAAGGCCCCAGAGGAGGACTGGGCCAGAGTGTATTTATAAACAGGAACTTATCCCTCTTAATCCACAGAGTAGTTCATCGCCACCACCATTTCACTCTGAGGTGATATTGACACGATGAACATGTGTTTATGTATAGTGAATTATACAGCAGATTCTTCCATTTTGCCTCAAGTTCATGCTGGTGAGTGGGTCTGTTTCATCTCTACAGCCGTGGCCAAAAGTTTTAAGAAAGACACAAATATTAATTCTCACAAAGTTTGCTGCTTCAGTGTTTTTGTCAGATGTTACTATGGAATACTGAAGTATAATTACAAGCATTTCGTAAGTGTCAAAGGCTTTTATTGACAATTACATGAAGTTGATGCAAAGAGTCAATATTTTTAGTGTTGACCCTTCTTTTTAAAGAGCTTTGCAATCCACCCTGGCATGCTATCAATTAACTTCTGGGCCACATCCTGACTGATGGCAGCCCATTCTTGCATAATCAATGCTTGGAGTTTGTCCATCTGCCTCTTGAGGATTGATCACAAATTCTCAATGGGATTAAGGTCTGGGGAGTTTCCTGGCCATGGACCCAAAATATCGATGTTTTGTTCCCCGAGCCACTTATTTATCACATTTGCCTTATGGCAAGGTGCTCCATCATGCCGGAAAAGGCATTGTCCATCACCAAACTGTTCCTGGATGGTTGGGAGAAGTTGCTCTCGGAAGATGTGTTGGTACCATTCTTTATTCATGAATGTGCTCTTAGGCAAAATTGTGAGTGAGCACACTCCCTTGGCCAAGAAGCAACCCCACACATGAATGGTCTCAAGATGCTTTACTGTTAGCATGACACAGGACTGATGGTAGCGCTCACCTTGTCTTCTCCGGACAAGCTTTTTTCCGGATGTCCCAAACAATCGGAAAGGGGATTTACCCCAGTCCTCAGCAGCCTTTTACAGAATATCAGTCTGTCCCTGATGTTTTTCCTGGAGAGAAGTGGCTTCTTTGCTGCCCTTCTTGACACCAGGCCATCCTCCAAAGTATTCGCCTCACTGTGCGTGCAGATGCACTCACACCTGCCTGCTGCCATTCCTGAGCAAGCTCTGTACTGGTGTGGCCCCAATCCCGCAGCTGAATCAACTTTAGGAGACGGTCCTGACGCTTGCTGGACTTTCTTGGGCACCCGGAAGCCTTCTTCACAACAATTGAACCGCTCTCCTTGAAGTTCTAGATGATCCGATAAATGGTTGATTTAGGTGCAATTTTACTGGCAGCAATATCCTTGCCTGTGAAGCCCTTTTTGTGCAAAGCAATGATGACGGCATGTGTTTCCTTGCAGGTAACCATGGTTGACAGAGGAAGAACAATGATTCCAAGCACCACCCTTCTTTTGAAGCTTCCAGTCTGTTATTGAAACTCAATCAGCATGACAGAGTGATCTCCAGCCTTGTCCTCGTCAACACTCACACCTGTGTTAACGAGAGAATCACTGACATGGTGTCAGCTGGTCCTTTTGTGGCAGGGCTGAAATGCAGTGGAAATGTTTTTGGGGGATTCAGTTCATTTGCATGGCAAAGAGGGACTTTTCAATTAATTGCAATTAATCTGATCACTCTTCATAACATTCTGGAGTATATGCAAATTGCCATCATTCAAACTGAGGCAGCAGACTTTGTGAAAATTAATATTTGTGTCATTCTCAAAACTTTTGGCCACGACTGTACATTTAACATAGTAAATTATATAACAGATTATTCCATTTTGGCTCAAGCTTGAATCATGGATTGTTTGCAGTTTCTGTGATCCTGGATGAGTAGTGCTGTACCGCTGTGTTTGATCTCTACATCTTCTCTGGGTTACTCTGCTCCAAGACAGAGTCTCTCTGCAAGGGGTCAGGGGTGAACGCCATTCTCAAAAAACATTAGTTCCCCCTCTTTTGGATAGGATGAAATCCCACGGTGAGAATCTCTCACGGCCGTGTCCGTGTGACAAATGCCTCTGCCCTCCGCCTGCGATGGGATCTGACAGGGTCATCACAGAGAGGAAACGTGCCCAGACCACTCACATCACATACATCTCCACAGGAGCCGACAACACAGAAATGCAGAACGGTGGTTTTGCCTTTTCACAGAGAGAGCACCATAACAAAACAGGCATTTGATCCAAAGACATGTTTCTGATATGGTTTAGTTTTAACTTCATTTCTCAATACCCTTTTCAGGTTAAATGTTCATGTTAAAAAAATGTGCAACTTAAAAGACAAGACTTGGGACCATTGAATTTACATCTTGTTCTACATTTTATTTTCAGATCATGGAAAGTCTTCTTCCTCTTTATGTCTTGGATTTTCTGAACCTTTTGACAAAGACTCTTTATGAATCTAATTACATTTCTCTCATACAGGTCGGTGGAGAAGTGGAATTCTATCCCAGGTCCGGTGTGAGAGTCCACAGCTGCTGAGTGAGAAAATAAAATTAACCATTGGCGTTTATGGGTGTGCCCCATAGTGAGTGAGTGAGTGAGTGAGTGAGTGAGTGAGTGAGTGTGTGAGTGTGTGAGTGAGTGAGTGAGTGAGTGAGTGAGTGTGAGTGAATGAGTGAGTGAGTGAGTGAGTGAGTGAGTGAGTGAGTGAGAGAGAGAGTGAGTGAGTGAGTGAGTGAGTGAGTGAGTGAGTGTGTGAGTGAGTGAGTGAGTGACTGTGAGTGAGTGAGTGAGTGAGTGAGTGAGTGAGTGAGTGAGTGAGTGTGTGAGTGAGTGAGTGAGTGAGTGTGAGTGAGTGAGTGAGTGAGTGAGTGAGTGAGTGAGAGAGAGAGAGAGAGAAAGAGAGAGAGCTGTTGATTTGCCCTTGTCAGGTGAGGCTGTTTGATTCTGATTACATCTACCACAGTGAGCCTACTGCAATTACTCTCCAAAATAAACATGTCTGCCGATCCACTCGCCACTTGTAAGGATGGCGAGGCTGCTCGATTGTAACCATCCATAACTCATCACACCAGTGTCCTGTTGTTATGATACTGTTTTACATGTGAGGCAGAGTTAAGATGAAATGCAGGGAAATACACAAGACATACACAGGTACAGTACATAAGTATGCACATATGTACTGTACGTACAAACTAACACACACTAATCTCTCATGGGCAGAATAATCTGCAGGGACTGCATGGGATGCGTGAGATAACGAGCTGCGGTAGTTCCGGCCTTAAGGTTTTCGTCACTGGTCATGGACGTATCAGGACTGGGCAAAGGTGGTTCCTAAACTGGTTTGCCACACACACACACACACACACACACACACACACACACACACACACACACACACACACACACACACACACACCACACACACACACACACACACACACACACACACACACACACACACACACACACACACACACACACACACACACACACACACACACACACACACACACAATGCTTCTAGTGAATGTATGCTTCTAGTGAATGTTATAGTGGGTACACATCTTAATTAAAGTAATCTAAAGATCACACCGAAACATCAGATTTCCAAAACGAGACGAGCTCCAGCGTCAGACAGCAGTTGATGAATGAGAGGGGGTTCTGGTCCGGGTCATCCATCATCCAGCCCGGTTCGCCAGACAGCGCAGACGTGACAGGAACGGTCAAATAACATTTAGCACACGGGACCCTGTGTTTGGGGGGAGATTATTACTGTCAGAGCTGTAATGGATTAGCTTGGTTGTTTGGTCCGTCGCAGGTCCCAACCAATCGTCTGTTGGGCTGGTTATTAGCATAGCTATCAGAGGTCCAGCCAGGCTGCAGCAGGTTGGTGATTGACAGATGGAGGTGGCCGCCCCGGCAGACATTGAGCCAGACTCGGGCCAAACAGCCAGGAGCCAATTATATGGGGAGAAACAGGGACATTCATCATTCAGTTAGACACCTGTCCAGCCAGCACAAAGGAGAGATAGAGAGGAAGAGAGAGAGAGGGAGAGAGAGAGAGAGAGAGAGAGAGAGAGAGAGAGAGAGAGAGGAGAGAGAGAGAAAATAAAGAGAGAGAGAGAGAGAAAGAAAGAAAGAAAGAAAGAAAGAAAGAAAGAAAGAAAGAAAGAAAGAAAGAAAGAAAGAAAGAAAGAAAGAAAGAAAGAAAGAGAGAATAAGAGAAAGTCAGAGAAAGAAAAGAAAGAGACAGAGGGAGAGAGAGAAAGAAAGAAAGAAAGAAAGGAAGAAAGAAAGAAAGAAAGAAAGAGTGAGAGAAAGAAAAGAAAGAGAGAGAGAGAGAAAGAAAGAGAAAGGGAGAGGGTGGGAGAGAGAAATAAAGAGAGAGAGAGAGAGAGAAAGAAGAAAGAAAGAAAGAAAGAAAGAAAGAAAGAAAGAAAGAAAGAAAGAAAGAGAGAGAGAGAGAGAGAGAGGGAGAGAGAGAGAGGGGGTGCCTACAGGGACTGAGATGATACTCATTAGACTGAACTGGGAGAAATAAAGGAAGACCGGGGTTCACATTCAAAGTACACTGAACAGAGAAGATGGAGGTAGAAACCTGGAGAAGTGTGCAGTTCCATAATCTGAAGGGTAAAGCTTGTCTTCCGCCTGGCTGGCATGGATGGATCAGGGGCTGTAGTATTGGCTGTGGAATTGGCTGTGGTATTGGCAGTGGTATTGGCAGTGGTATTGGCTGTGGTATTGGCAGTGGTATTGGCTGTGGTATTGGCTGTGGTATTGGCTGTGGAATTGGCTATGGTATTGGCTGTGGTATTGGCAGTGGTATTGGCTGTGGTATTGGCTGTGGTATTGGCTGTGGAATTGGCTGTGTTATTGGCTGTGGTATTGGCTGTGGTATTGGCTGTGGTATTGGCTGTGGAATTGGCTGTGGTATTGGCTGTGATATTGGCAGTGGTATTGGCTGTGGTATTGGCTGTGGTATTGGCTGTGGTATTGGCTGTGGTATTGGCTGTGGTATTGCCTGTGGTATTGTCAGTGGTATTGTCAGTGGTATTGGCTGTGGTATTGGCTGTGGTATTGGCTTTTGGCTATACGTTCTCCTTGTATGATGTACTGTTTTTAGTGAATATATAATTTTCACACTAATGAGCTGAGCCGAGCTGAACCGAGTAGAGCTGTACTGCGCTGGTCTGGTTACACATCCACCATAGTTGCTGGAACAATGCTGTACAGGACAATGTGAAAACAGAATCCAAGTCAGCACAGTTCAGATTGACACAACAGTGTGAAACAGGTACATATAGCTGTAACTACTACTGCAGACCTTGATTTGCTCTAAGATCCGGGGTGTGTCTGTATCCGCGTAGTGTGCAGCAACTCCTCCTCAACACCCTGCCGTAAGGTCACGCCTCATCAGCCCCTTAGCCATCGCTCCCTCCGCTCCCTCCACTCACACCTCTGTCTGATCACAGCCCATAAACCCGGAGCTGCATGACACCGAAATTAACAAACGCTTGACATTTGCTCCACGTCCAATTACTAAATATCCAAGGCTGAGCACATGTTTAATCAACATTCATATCCCTCAGGGATCCAGAGGCAGCTCTCTGCATCACCACCCAGGCCACAATAGGCCCCTTCCCCTGGGCCACTACCACTACGGCAAGCAGGCTCCACTGTTTACCCTCATCCAAACACTGGAGACACCCCTCATCCAAACACACTGGAGACACCCCTCATCCAAACACACTGGAG